>NC_056741.1:4972182-5062182 GCF_019279795.1 Protopterus annectens
AGATCATACATAAAAAGGATGCATGTTTTAGATGGCTTCACTTACACAGTTAAAACAATAATTGATCCTTACATAAGTTTACTTATAAAACTAGGTAGGTCAAATTGACATTCTTTCTTCTTTCAGTGCAAACATTAAAATCATAGCACTGTCCAGAAGCATCATCTCCACTGGGCAAGACTGGGTATTTTTTTTTATATATACCACTCCCCATAACTGGTCTTTTCATATGACAAATATAAATGCCTATTTCCTCGGCAACCCAAATGATACACCATCATTGTGTAGACCGTCTTGTGCAGTAAAGTAGTGAAGAAGAGTGCATTCACCATTAATATCACATAACCTGATAAAGTGAAGATGATGGAAAAGATTGTCTGCTGTGTGTGGTTATTTATTGATTTGTTTAATGGTGGGTCGTAAAAAAGTTAAATCATAATAAAAGATTCAGTCTGACTGACAAAATGTGGTTTAATAAATTATACTTTGACCTCAAGCAACATACACCGTAGCTTTGTACTTCTATAAATGGCATGAGGGAACTTGCCATTTTTTTATGCATTATACCGCCTGGTACGTTAATATCAACATTGAATAAGCATTCAGCTGCGGCATTCTGTAGAAGCTTTGCCCCAAGAGCTAGACAGCTTGATTACAGGAATGCAGTCTTTAGAGTTGGTACCCTGTATTACTTCTTATTAATGTCAGATTTGAAGGAAATACTGACAACAAAATTATTTAAAGGTATACATTGAATCTGACATTTGTTACATTAGCATTCATACTTTTGTATGAATCATAATTGATAGTTCAAGATTTTATTGTTTTGTTGCTGTCAGCCATATTAAAGTCATGCTTTTATGAATGATACGTCCATAACTCTGTAAGATCACTAATAACAAACTGTCATCCTTCAGTTCTGTATGTAAAAAAATAATTTGTGAACCATGACAAAACAAGCAGTCACATCTCAAACCTATGCATTAATTTAATAGCAAAATATCTTATTCTATAACTCACCATGTGAATAAATTATGCCAGTAAGCACAGAGTCATGGCAGGATTTTTTTTTTAATTTTAAGTTAAGTGTTATATATGAAATAAGCAGTGCTTATTCTTTATTTCTGGTGAAAACCTCAAGACACTGGTTCTAACCCATTTTGGTTTCATCAAGAGTAGGTCATGCCTACTCAGCCTGGTGGATTTCTTTCAGAAGATCACCAAAGCAATGAATGAGGGCAAAATTATTCACACTGCCTGCCTTGACCTGGCCAAAGCATTTGACAAAATACCACACTCGAGCATTGTTGACAAACTCAAGGGTTAGGTACAAACCTGTATGTCACCCTGTGGAAAGCCATCTGGCTCACAGCAGGACCCAGGAAGTCAGAACTGGGGAGTCCACCTCTACAAAGAGGGCAGTCACAACCAGAGTCCCTCAGGTATCAGTTCTTGCACCACCTTTTTGGCATTTCTTCTCATAAGTCAAGGCCACTATCAATGGTCTCTTGCTGACTAAATTTGCAGATTATTGCAAATTAGGAGCTGTCAATGAATCTCACATTGACACAAATTTCTCCAAGAGGGGCCGACACAGACAAACAACTGGTGTCAGAGCCATGGACTAAAACTAAATGCCAAGAAATGCATAATAATATCCTTTGGGAAGCCATCCAGCCCTAGTAACTATTATATTAACAACACACCCCTTAGAGCTGACCTGGTAGTCAGGGACTTAGGGACACACATAGATAATAATATAGGCTTTGACCTTCACGTGCCTACATTGGTAAGGAAATCATTCTCTGTTGCCCAACTTTTCATCCAAAAAAAAGGAGGTCATTGTCCCACTGTACTTATCCCTCATTACATCTGCAACAGCCTCACTAAACGAATCACAGGTCTAAAGCAGATGCCATATGCTGACAGTCTAAACAAACTCCAGCTATACTCTGTGGCATATCGTCTACTCAGAGGCTATCTCTGTTTAACATACAAGGCCATGTCAAACCCTGAGCTGTTGAACATGCTCCACTTAAAGAAATCCCAATCCCTCAGAGCCACACACTCCAGGGATCTAAATCTTGTCATCACAATGAACAAAACATGCTGAAGGGATAGGTTCCTGACCCAGAGACTCTCTAGACTCTGGAATAGACTGCCCATACATGTCAAGCACAGTGCCTCTTTGGCCCTCTTCAAAAGGAACGTTGACGATTGGATGGGAGATAAGAAATTCACCCCAGGGATCATGTCAGTTGCCCTGCTAGACAGAGGTCCAGGGAAGTAAATATTGTGGGAAGAAATATCCAGGGAATTGTTATGGCTAGGCTTGTATAGGCCCTAGGGCTGATAGCCTAGTACTAACCTATGAATCTATGAATCTATGAACTTAGAAACAAAGGTATGGCATCTAAGTCCAAGGACGTCATTGTTCCACTGCATCAGACCTATCATTGAGTACTATGCCCCCTTTGGTATATACCTAACCAGGCATATCCAACGACTGGAACATCCACAGAGGTTCCACACTAAACGAATACAGGGTGTAAGTAAAATGTCCTATGCAGACCGCCTCAAGGCTCTATCCCTGTATTCTGTTCCCTAAAGGCTTTTGAGGGGAGATCTATGCCTTGCATACAGGACATTATCAGACCCCCCCCCCTCTGATGGATCTCCTGCATAACCACAAAACAAACAGCACCAGAATTACCCATTCTAAAAACTTAAACCTTGCCTGTGATATAAATCGGACCTGCTGAAAGATAGATATATATACCAGAGACTACCCCATCTATGGAACAGGCTCCCCATCCATGTGAAGCAGAATTCCTCCCTAACCCAATTCAAGTGCAACTTGGACAATTGGATGAGAAACAGGAAATTCATCCCTGGTTTGGCACCTATGTCTCTAATGAACACAGGCTGCCTGTACATGGTTCATCTCCCAGGCTCCTGCTTGTACATGTTTCATCTCTCAAATCCCTGCTTGCATGTATCAAGGGTATCAAAACTTGTCAGTGATTTGTGATGCATGGTCAAGCTTAAAAAGGGCCTTGTGGTCATTAACCTAGTAAAGACCTATGAACTTGTGAACCTATGAACCTATTTATAATTTTACAATGCCTCACTATATTTGTGTTATGGTCAAAACTTGGTCAGATCTATTTCTGTCACTGTCACATTTCCAACATTTCACATCTGCATCTAGTTGAATATGTTTATTGTTCTAAAGAAACACTAGCTAAATGAAAAAAATGGAGTTATAATTTTGTTTATAAATGAATCTAAAATATCTGACTAGTCACTGCTAAGCTTCCATATGATACCGCAGAGCAGATTCACATCTGTTTTGAAAAACAACAGGAAATTCATCTCAGAGCTGTACGTTTTAATTTTACCTTTCAATCTCACAGAATAGTTTTATAATAGCAACAATGTACTTTAGGGTGCATGCGCACTTCATGAGAATAATGTTACTATTTTTTTGGGGGGGGTGTTGGATACATGCAGAGAGCTACCTCTTGGAATTCTGAGACTTAATAACAAGAATCCCTAAACTACAGCAGTGTGTTAATACATGTCTCTAAACTACAAAAAAAAAAACATTAGCTTGATTTAATACAAGTAAGAGGGAGCTTCAAAAGGTGCTGTTATACATTTTAAGTATAAAATGGGTGGCGCAGTGGTGCAGCGGTTAATGCCGTTGCCTCTCAGCAAGAGGTTCTCTGGTTCAATTCTCGGCTGGGGTGCCTTCTGTGTGGAGTTTGCATGTTCTCCCTGCAACATTCTAAAGACATGCTTCTGGAGCATTTCTCCCCGGGCCTCCGCTGAAAACAGGATCTGTGGAACCTAGTCGGACTTTCCTGGTCAACAAATGTTAAAAAAAATAAAATAAAAAAAAAAAAAAGTATTCTTTGAGGTACACCCTATGTGAGGGGCTGTACTCTCACATTTCAACCTCATTTATACTGTAAAAGTTTTCAAGTGTGAATTGTCACTCACAAAGGGTTACTAAAGCACTTATGCCATTTGATGCAACACGTCGAAAATCAGAAGTTTTGCTGAAGACAGTCATTTATAAATCCTTTCATACCTCTAAACTGTCCAGATTTTTGCAGAATGTCCACATTTTTGCCTCATATGTTTGGTCTATTCCTCGTAAAATGTGTGTTTTTCTGGATTTTTGTGACAAATCAGTAAGGACTGAATCAAAAATAATGGTAGCTATTTGAGTTTCAGGCCTCATATCCTCAGAAAGTGCATGGTAAGAAAAAAAAAACTTTTATTATAGCAACTTTCTAAGTTTATAAGAGTAATATTTAAAATCAGTCCCTATTTTGGGCCTTTATCCCCATTATTTTTGTCTTTGCTAAGATTTTTTTGTGCTAAGAGTTTGAGAGCAATGAGTCCTTTCAATCAGAACATGTAAAACATACAGAAAAGTGTATCCATCTAGAATGAAATCAATGCAATTGAAACACACTAAAAGATGTTTTCATTGTTCTGCATACTCTTAGAACAAATAGTAATTGAATAACACATGACACATACGTGCCCTATGAAGGAAGATGGTGTCCGAGAGGTTGTGCAGACCTAAGTGAAGAGAGATTTAGAAGTGTATTCTATAGAAATGATCCCACTGAAAAGAGGGATAGATTTGTCAAACTACCCACTATTCAGCTTGGTCGTGAAGCCTAGAGTGCTGTAACCCACCCTCAGGCCAATTGTTACAGAAAGCAGTCAGTTATATAGCTGGAGCTGAACAATTAACAAGCAGACACAAAGAATAACAGGTCATCTTTTATTTACTGAATGTAGACAACATGAAGATATTGATATGAAGTAATTGACTTACACAGTATAATCTAATGGTCAAGAGAAAGGACAATGGTCAGCTTATTAAATGATCCCAATAGTGCAAAGACTACTACTTTTGAGGAAGTGTCACAGCCACTTTTCAGCACAGGGCAAAAAAGCTTGCAATCCATTAAAAACTCAAACTTAGATGGCATACCATCAGAGGTATACAAGGACCTTCCACTGGTGGTCTTAGGCCTTGTTTGGAAAGCTTGCCTTTCTGTATCACAAGAAGTGGAATATCCTCATTCTTGGAAGTACTCCCTCTTGCTACCATTAATAAACCCAGTAAAACCCACTCAAGCCACCTAGCTATGGCCTGATATCCCCACTAAATGTCAACAACATAATTCATATGATCATATGGGTTACTAGGTTATTCACCATCCTTTCTTCCATATTTGCAGACCAGGTGGGCTTTGTTAGCAGAAGAACAATGTGGCACATCATCATCAGGACCACTGTTTGGTAAGACTGTATTTATTTAAAACATCCGAGGATCTTCTGTCGGTAGATGCAAAAAGGTATTCAGTAATGCGGAGTGATCCTACTTGTCAATTACATTCAGAGTCCTGGCAAACTTTATTTCTCCCAGCAATTTATTCACGTTCAGGAAAACTTTTATACAGACATTTTTGCTGCAGTGAAAGTAAGGGCATATCTGTTATAATCTTTGTTATATTCAAAGGAGATAGACAAGGTTGCCCGCTACTCCCACGCTTATTTATCATAGCAATAGAAACCCTAGCCATAGTCCTTAGAGACTTCCTCCAGGCAATTAACCTGATTATGTAAGTAGCATAAATCAGAACAAAAACAGCTTTTGCAGGAGTATGCAGGCTATACTCTTTAAACTAAATAGCACCAATACCTCAGCCAGCTTGGACTTCCTTTCAGTGCACATCACAAACTTACAACACTTCGGTATTTCTTTTCTTTACAAGTCTGGCAACAAAGAGGCCTCTTTCTTAACTATGAGTTTTACCACAAGCAGAGACTAAAGTTCTAAAGAGATCTGTCCCAGGAATATGATCTTTCTCTGGCTTGCTCATTTTTAATTACTGGCCAGCATCTCTTCTTATTTCAGTTACTTGCAGCAGTTAAAGATACCGTTTCTACACTTGCTACATAAATCTTCTAGTGTGCAAAAGATCAAGACATTAAGCTCTTGCTGACTTATCCCATTCTGCTGAAATAAACTATGCCACAAGGGAAAGACATTGGAGTTGCAGGCCTCACAACTACTCAGTTTCATTAGGATCCATTTTGCAACAACTACCTCTCCAAAATGGAGATTATTCAGTTGGAAGTACATGCATCATTTATTTCTAACCCATGTTTTAACAGCCAAAAGTCCCATGGGGCCTCACTCTCAATGCTGGAAGTGTCAAGCACACTAATCGTTAAGGATGTTGGATCATATAGTTTGCAAATGCTACTTAACCAAAGACGTCTTACTTAAATTCTTGGAGGAGTGAGGAAACATACAGCCAACAAGTCACATAGGGAAAATGTTTAATCTTTGGCTTCACATTTGAATTTGAACCCACCCACCTCCTAAATAATATGATTCTGGCAGCTACAATATCAATAACTAGGCACACAGAACTCCCTTCCCCTCCTCAGATAGAGGAATGTTTTTCAACTGCTGTAAACTATTTATCATGCAGAGCAGAAGATAGCTAGATGTAAGGGTAATGAATTTCAGTTGACCTCTAGATGGCCTCAGTGTTTTCTCTTTTTTACCCTATTATACCAGAACTTGAACCAGGTGCACAGAATGCACAGATGCAAGCCATTAAGACCCAGTATAACCTATGTGCATGCCTGAAAAAGCCAACTTCAGATCTCAGGTGTAAAGCTGGGTATGCTCAGCTAGAAACTGACTCATAACTACAAGTCTATGTGTCCCAATTATGGCAACGGGTTGGAGATTGCTTTGATGGAATTATGCTACCCACTTAACAGCAATGCTCCTCTTGTTCTTGTTTTTATTGTATTTATTTTATAGTCACTAATATTCTAGTAATTTTAAAGAGGAAGGAGGACAAGGAGACCTGGTGGTGGAATGAATAAGTACAGGAGAGTATACAGAGGAAGAGGCTGGTGAAGAAGAAGTGGGATTGTCAAAGAGATGAAGAAAGTAGACAAGAGTATAAGGAGATGAGGTGCATGGCAAAGAGAGAGGTGGCGAAGGCTAAGGATAAGGCATATGAAGAGTTGTATAAAAGGTTGGACACTAAGTAGGGAGAAAAGGACCTGTACCAATTGGCTAGACAGAGGGACCGAGCTAGTAAAGATGTGCAGCAGGTAAGGGTGATAAAGGATAATGAGGGAAACGTACTCACAAGCAAGGAGAGTGTGTTGAGCAGATGGAAAGAGTACTTTGTGGGGTTGATGAATGAAGGGAATGAGAGGGAGAGAAGGTTGGATGATGTGTGAATAGTGAATCATGACGTGCAGTGGATTAGCATGGAGGAAGTAAGGATAGCTATGAACAGGATGAAGAACAGAAAGGCTGTTGGTCCAGATGACATACCTGTGGAAGCATGGAGGTGTTTAGGTGAAATAGCAGTGGAGTTTTTAACTAGATTGTTTAATTAAATCTTGGAAAGTGAGAGGATGCCTGAGGAATGGAGAAAAAGTGTTTTGGTATTGATTTTTACGAATAAGAGTGATGTGCAGAGCTGTAGTAACTACAGAGGGATTAAACTGATCAGTCACAGCATGAAGTTATGGGAAAGAGTAGTAGAAGCTAGGTTAAGAAGGGAGGTGATGATTAGTGATCATCACTATGGTTTCATGCCAGGAAAGAGCATGAAAGAGCAGCAGCTGGAGAGGCCACAAAAGTTCCTCACCAAAAGGATAAAGGGTCTCAAACATCTGTCCTATGCTGCCTGACTGAAAGAACTCCAGCTCTATTCAGTCGCCACGCTTGCTCAGAGGTGACCTTTGCCTAACATACAAGGCCATGTCAAACCCAGATTTGATGAATATGCTTCACCTCAAAAAATCTAGATCCATCAGAGCCACAAGGGAGACTTAAACCCCGACCTCGGCTATTAATAGGACGCGCTGGAGGGATAGATTCATCACCCAAAGACTCCCTATGCTGTGGAATAAAATCCCGGTATATGTGAGGCAGAGCACCTCGCTGGCCTTGTTCAAGAGAAATCTTGACCAATGGATGGGAGATCGCAGATATACCCCAGGGATTACCTCAGTGTCACTGCTCAACAGAGGCACAGCAAAATAATGGGTATAGTTCCCCATACTAAAGGGGTGGCGTAAGCCACAAAACTATGGGCTAGGCTTGTAAATGCCCTCGGGCAGATAGCCTAGTATGAACCTATGAACCTATGAACCTATGAACTACAGATGCGATGTTTGCTCTGAGAGTGTTGACGGAGAAGTACAGAGAAGGTCAGAAGGAGTTGCATTGTGTCTTCGTGGATTTAGAGAAAGCATATGACAGGGTGCCTAGAGAGGAGTTGTGGTATTGTATGAGGAAGTCAGGAGTGTCAGAGAAGTATGTAAGAGTGGTACAGGATATGTACGAGGGTAGTGTGACAGCGGTGAGGTCTGCGGTGAGAGTGACGGATGCGTTTAAGGTGGAGGTGGGATTACATCAAGGATCAGCTCTGAGCCCTTTCTTATTTGCAATGGTGATGGACAGGTTGACAGACGAGATCAGACATGAGTCCACGTGGACTATAATTTTTGCAGATGACATTGTGATCTAAAGTGAGAGTAGGGAAGAGGTGGAGGAGTCCCTGGAGAGGTGGAGATATGCTCTAGAGAAAAGAGGAATGATGGTCAGCAGGACTAAGACAGAATATATGTGTGTGAATGAGAGGGAGGATAGAGGAATGGTGAGGATGCAGGGAGTAAAGGTGGGGAAGGTGGATGAGTTTAAGTACTTGGGCTCAACAGTTCAGAGTAATGATGAGTGTGGAAGAGAGGTGAAGAAGAGAGTACAGGCAGGATGGAGTGGGTGGAGAAGAGTGTCAGCAGTGATTTGCGACAGACGAGTACCAATAAGAGTTGAAGGGAAGGTCTACAAGAGGGTAGTGAGACCAGCTATGTTATATGGGTTGGAGACAGTGGCATTGACAAATAGGCAGGAGTTGAAGATGTTAAGATTTGCACTGGGTGTGACGAGGATGGACAGGATTAGGAATAACTATATTAGAGGGTCAGCCCAGGTTGGAAGGTTTAGAGACAAAGCCAGAGAGGCAAGATTATGTTGGTTTGGACATGTGCTGAGGAGGGATACAGAGTATATTGGGAAAAAGATGCTAAGGATGAAGCTGCCAGGTAACAGGAAAAGAGGGAGGCCTAAGATAAGGTTTATGGATGTGGTGAGAGAGGACATGCAGGTGGTTGGTGTGACAGAGCAAGATGCAGAGGACAGGAAGAAATGGAAACAGGTAATCTGTTGTGGCGACGCCTGACGGGAGCAGCCAAAAGAAAAAGAAGAAGTATTCTAGTAATTTTAGTTATACTGAAGTGTAAGTTGGAGAATTTATTTGCCAATATTAGTTAAACTATAAGACAATCAAGCATGTATACTAGCATTCATGACATTATTCAGTTGTTAAAATGATTCTTAATCCCCCAGTGTTAAATCATATCAATACTTGTATTTTGAAGCAAAAACTGAATAAATATAAAAAAGGCAAAGGGACACATGACATGCATGCAGACACGCACACACACACACACACACACACACACACACACACACACACACACACACACACACACACACACACACACACACACACACACACACACACACACACACCACAAAGCATGCACAACACTATCTCTGTCCCCTTAGCTATCCGTTACTAACCTTAACCTGAGTACATCTGAACACCTGCACATTCACACTAGCTGCTATAACACTGTCTTGCACATCTGCACAACCACCACTTTTTCATTCAAACATTAATTTTCCTGCACACTCCTATTTACCTACACTTTATAAAACTAAATTGAATCATACATGATTCACATTAATGAACATTTGCTCAGTTATGCATTCTCTCATTTTTACTCCCACAAAAAATTTCAACTAAATGAGCATTGAACCTTTTGAGTTACATTCCTACCAAGATAACGCCATTATGGAGGAGGACTGTGATCAATGATTTTCAGTGCGTGCTCCTATCCCTATCTAACAGACGATAAAAACAGAGACTGGGCATGCTGTGACATCAACAGCGATTTCTGTATAATCAGGTGGAAGTCCGTCAGCTGGTACAGATCAGGGTTATTGTTTATTAAGCAGTTTCTCAACTGTTGCAGAAAATACATAAATTAAATTGATGAGGAAATACCAGATTTAGATGCTGACACATCTCATAGTTTAGCAGATAGTTGCCCAGTTATAGATAATGAAAACATTTGTGCAGCATTACAAGAGCTGAATAAATATACCACTGTGAGTTCAAATAATATCACTGATTGATTCATGCAATATGTTCTGACTGAATTCTTGGGACGTGTTTATTTATTTACTATCGCAAAACAAAATAGTGGGGAAGAAATAAATGTTTTCCAGTATACTTCTCGTTAATAAAGATGAACCCAAGGACCTGATTCAGAATCATTTCCCTATTAGTTTGACCTCTTTTCTATGGGAATATTTTGAAAGCATACCTCTCAACTTTACAGATTTTCACAGAATGTCCAGAATTTTGACTCATATTCTTGGTCTGTTCCACAAAAGAATTGTGGTTTTCTGGCAAATCACTGGGATGATCTAAGTATTAAAGCACTAAATAATGATATACATTTGAATTTCAAGCTTCAAATCTTTCAGAAAATGTATGTTAAAACAAAGCCTGTTACTCTAGAAACTTTCTAAGTTTATAAGGGCGATATTTAAAAAGTATCCCTACTTTTGGGTCTTTGTCCCCCCATTTATTCAGGATCTGTCCAGATTTCTTACAGTAAGAGGTTGAGAGGTATGTTTGAAAGATGTTTGTTAAGATTGCTAATTACATCCAAAAAGTACTACTTAGCAAAATACAGTGCTAGACATCACTTATATTAGGTTAGAGTGGGAGCACTTTGACCTGCTGAGTGGATTTTTATAACCCTGTATCTGCTGTGCTTGGCATTATCTTACTAGCTGCAGTTACCTGCTTAGATGTAGCCACGATCTTTGCCGCATGATGTTATCACTAACAGCTTAATAACACTGAATGTCAGAACATTTACAGTGGAGTAGAATAGATGGGATGTTTATTAATAATTCAGTTTGGGTCAGAATTAATCAGGTAGCACCTCAAAGACTGATGTTGTAACCAATATTTTTTAATCTTCTCTTTCCATTTCTTCCTATCACCTGAAAGGCCAAGTGGCACAGTGATTAAGATGTATGCTTTCAACCACAAGGTGCATGGTTTGATTCTCACCACTGGAAAGAGCTTTTGACGGTGCAGTGGTAGCATTGTCACTTCACAGCAAGAGGTTCTCCAGTTCAATTCTCAGCTGGGGTACCTTCTGTGTGGAGTCTGCATGTTCTCCTGCATTCATGCGGGTTCCCTCTGGGTGCTCGAGTTTCCACCTACGTTACAAAGACATGCATCTGGAGCATTTCTTCCTGGGCCTCTGCTGAAAATTGGCTTGTTCTAAGTCAAATTTCCCAGTTAACAAATGTAAAATAAATAAAGTAAGGGGAAGTGTAGGATGTATAGATGGGCTTGTCTTTCTGCATAATTGCCTATTCTAAGGGTGGGAGGTTGGTGTAATGGTTAAGGTGCTTACCTTGGAAACACAAGGTGCAGGGTTTGATTCTCACATGGGGCAATTGGCTAGGCTTAAAATGGCCCCCGAAGACAGTTAGCCTAGTACTAATCTATATCTCAGAATTGATGGCTATTCAACTATAATGATGACGTCAAGTCTGGGCCTGAGGGTCTCTTCAAAGCAAGTGGCATTCTCTGCTAAACATATCTATCCCTCCAACATGCTCAATTTATGTTGTGAAACATATTTAGATGCCTTGAGTGGGTGTTTATGCCCCATTGGACTTGAGAATGCAGAGTAGGTCTGACAGTATAGGGTCTGTAAGGCTCTGTACGTGATAAAATAAGGCTTTATGATTATTGGTATACTTTTTATGATTTAGGCTCAGGTACTATCTCTCCTAGTAAGAAACCATTATGTGCATTCAAGTTTTGTCAGATACATTCTGCGGTGGTACAGCGGTAGTGTTGTTGCCTCACAGCAAGAGGTTCTCCCATTTGATTCTCGGCTGGAGTGCAGGGAGTGCCTTCTGTGAGGAGTCTGCATGTCCTCCCTGCGGTTGGGTGGGCGTTCGAAAGACATGTGTAATGGGCGTTCCTTCTTTGAAAGTTGAACGTCGAGCTGGCACCTCAGCATTCGTGAAAAATCTACTGCCAATCATAAGCAGACTGGAGTTCCACTGTGGCGACCCCTAACCGGGAAAAGCCGAAAGACACAACAACAATCTGCTGAAGAGGGAATTATAGTTATTGACCAGTCTGAAGAGTGCAGAATACAATGAAATGATCACACCCCTGGACCTGGGTGCCATACCTTTGATAATAAGTTGTGCAATAAAAAAAGACTTTCCTATAATAGTGGGTACATGGTGATCAAAGAACACTTCATTATCTGCATAGTTTTCCTAGTTCCTAACTTCTGGATCAATTTTCAGGGGAGCGTCGTTGATGTGAGATTTACAAGGGACCTCTTGCTTGCTGAAGCATACTGTTAGGCATTTCTTGGCAGTTAGTTTTAGTCCATGGTTATGACAACAAGTACTGGTATGGCAAAAACCCTGTTTGAGGATCCTCCTGCATTTTGCCACCATTCCACATCCTGGTATCAATCCCACATTCTCCTGCCATTCTGTATCCTAGTAATATCCCCTTTCCTGCAATCATTCCACATCCTGATATCATCCCACATTCTGCTGTTATTCCACATGCTTGTACAATCTAACATCTTGTCACCATTCAACATTCTGCTATCATGCCACTAGCTTCTAAAACTCTGTATCTTTCTGCTATCCCCAACACACCTGCAATACCACATTCTGCTACCATTTCACATCTGTGTCCCATCCACTTCCTCTTGCCTTCTATATCCTGGCACCATCTCACATTTTGATGCCCTTCTGCATACTCTTACCATCCCATGTCCTGCTGACACCCACCAAGCCCCAATTATGCCACATTTTGCAACCATTCTTCATCCTGGTACCATTCCACCTACTAATACCATTCTGCATCCTGGTACTGTTCCACTTCCTAATACCATTCTACAGCGTGGTATAATTTCACTTCCTAGGACTATCTACATCCTGATACCATTCCACTTCCTGGTACCATTCTACATCCTGGTACCATTCCACTTCCTAGTACCATTCTACATCCTGGTAACATTCCACTTCTTAGTACCATTCTGCATCTTGGTACCATCCCTCTTCCTAGTACTATTCTACACCATGGTACCATCCAACTTCCTAGAACCATTCTACTTCCTGGTACCATTCCACTTCATAGTACAAGTCTACATCCAGGTAACACTCCACTTCCTAGTATCATTGTACACTAAGGTACTATCCCACTTCCTAGTTCCATTCTGTGCCCAGGTATCTACCCACTTCCTAGTACCATTCTACATGCTCAGCCATTCAATTTTGTAGTATCATTCTACATCCTGGTACCATTTCACTTCCAAATGCCATTCCACATCATGGTACCAACCCACTTCCTAGCACATTCTACATCCTGGTACCATTCCACTTCCAAGTACATTCTACATCCTGTTACCGTCCCATTTCCTAGTACCATTTTACATCCTGGTACCATCCCACGTCCTTGCACAATTGTACATCCTGGTGCCATTCCACTTACTTGTACCATTCTATACCATGGTACTATCCCGCATTTAATACCCTGGTACTAGCCCACTTCCTCATCCCACTCTACACCTTAGTACCATCCCAATTCCTTGTACCATTCCACATCCTGGTACCATTACACTTCCTAGTACCATTCCACAGCCTGGTATTACCCCACTTCTAGCATCATTCTACACTCTGCTGCTATCCCTCTTCCTAGTACCATTCTACATCCTGGGACTTTCCCACTTCCTAGTACCATTCTCCATCCTTGTACCATTCCACTTCCTTGTTCCATTCTATATCCTGGTACCATTCCACTTTCTTGTACCATTCCACACCCTGGTACCATCCCACTTCCTTTTACCACTCCACATCCAGGCACCATTCCACTCCCTAGTACCATTCTACATCCAGGTACCATCTCACTTCCTTGTACCATTCTACATACTGATTCCATTCCACTTCCTAGTAACATTCTACATCCTGCAACTATCCCACTTCCTACAACAATTCTACATCCAGGTACCATCCCAATTTTTAGTACAATTCTACATCCAGGTACCATCTCACTTCCTGGTACCATTCTACATACTGGTTCTGTTCCACTTCCTAGTATCATACTACATCCTGGTACTATCTCACTTCTGATGACCATTCTACATCCTGATACCATCACACTTCCTAGTACCATTCTAAATCCAGGTACCATCTCACTTCCTGGTACCACTCTTCATACTCGATCTATTCTACTTCCTAGTACCATTCTCCATCTGGGTACCATTCCACTTTGTAGTAACATTCCACATCCTGGTAACATTCAGCTTCCCAGGACCATTCTGCATCCTGATACCATTCCACTTTCTAGTACCAATCTACATCCTGGTACCATTCCATTTCATAGTATCATTCTACACTTAGGTACTATACAACTTCCTAGTGCCATTCTACATCCTGGTCCCATCCCATTTCCTGGTATCATTCTACATTCTGGTACCATACCACTTCCTAGTACCATTCCACATGCTGGTACAAACCCACTTCCTAGTATATTATACAACCTGGAACCATTCCACTTCTTAGTACATTCTTCTTCTTCTTTTGGCTGCTCCCATCAGCGGTTGCCACAGCAGATCAACTGTTTCCATTTCTTCCTGTCCTCTGCATCTTGCTCTGTCACACCAACCACCTGCATGACCTCTCTCACCACATCCATAAACCTTATCTTAGGCCTTCCTCTTTTCCTGTTACCTGGCAGCTTCATCCTTAGCATCATTTTCCCAATATACTCTGCATCCCTCCTCAGCACATGTCCAAACCAACGTAATCTTGCCTCTCTGGCTTTGTCTCCAAACCTTCCAACCTGGGCTGACCCTCTAATATACTTATTTCTAATCCTGTCTATCTTCGTCGCACCCAGTGCAAATCTTAACATCTTCAACTCTGCCTCGTCAAGCTCTGACTCCTGCCTTTTTGTCAATGCCACTCTCTCCAACCCATATGACATAGCTGGTCTCACTACCCTCTTGTAGACCTTCCCTTTCACTCTTACTGGTACTCGTCTGTCACAAATCACTCCTGACACTCTTCTCCACCCACTCCATCCTGCCTGTACTCTCTTCTTCACCTCTCTTCCACACTCACCATTACTCTGAACTGTTGATCTCAAGTATTTAAACTCATCACCTTCACCACCTCTACTTCCTGCATCCTCACCATTCCTCTATCCTCCCTCTCATTCACACACATATATTCTGTCTTAGTCCTGCTGACCATCATTCCTCTTCTCTCTAGAGCATATCTCCACCTCTCCAGGGTCTCCTCCACCTATTCCCTACTCTCACTACAGACCACGTCATCTGCAAGCATCATAGTCCACGGGGACTCCTGTTTGATCTCATCTGTCAACCTGTCCATCACCATTACAAATAAGAAAGGGCTCGGAGCTGAACTTTGATGTAATCCCACCTCCACCTTAAATGCATCTGTCACTCCCACTGCAGACCTCACCGCTGTCACACTACCCTTGTACATATCCTGTACCACTCTTACATACTTCTCTGACACTCCCAACTTCCTCATACAATATCACAACTCTTCTCTAGGAACCCTGTCATATGCTTTCTCTAAATCCACAAAGACAAAATGCAACTCCTTCTGACCTTCTCTGTACTTCTCCATCAACACTCTCAAAGCAACCATCGCATCTGTAGTGCTCTTTCCTGGCATGAAACCATACTGCTGATCACTAATCATCACGTCTCTTCTTAACCTAGCTTCCGCTACTCTTTCCCATAACTTCATGCTGTGACTGATCAGTTTAATCCCTCTGTAGTTACTACAGCTCTGCACATCACCCTTATTCTTAAAAATTTGTACCAAAACACTTTTTCTCCCTTCCTCAGGCATCCTCTCACTTTCCAAGATTTCATTAAACAATCTGGTTAGAAACTCCACTGCCATTTCACCTAAACACCTCCATGCTTCCACAGGTATGTCATCTGGGCCAACAGCCTTTCCATTCTTCATTCTCATCATAGCTATCATTACTTCCTCCTTGCTAATCCACTGCACTTCATGATTCACTATCCGCACATCATCCAACCTTCTCTCCCTCTCATTCTCTTCATTCATCAACCCCTCAAAGCACTCTTTCCATCTGCTCAACACACTTGCCTTGCTTGTGAGTACATTTCCCTCATTATCCTTTATCACCCTTACCTGCTGCACATCTTTACTAGCTTGGTCCCTCTGTCTAGCCAATTGGTAGAGGTCCTTTTCTCCCTCCTTAGTGTCCAACCTTTTATACAACTCATCATACGCCTTATCCTTAGCCTTCGCCACCTCTCTCTTTGCCATGCACCTCATCTCCTTATACTCTTGACTACTTTCTTCATCTTTCTGACAATCCCACTTCTTCTTCGCCAACCTCTTTCTCTGTATACTCTCCTGTACTTCTTCATTCCACCACCAGGTCTCGTTGTCCTCCTTCCTCTTTCCAGATGTCACACCAAGCACCTTTCTAGCCATCTCTCTTACTAGCTCTGCTGTAGTTACCCAACTAGTCGGTAACTCTTCACTGCCACCCAGTGCCTGTCTTAACTCTTCCCTGAACATCACCTCACAATTTCCATTTTTCAATTTCCACCATTTGATCCTTGGTACTGCCCTTATACTCACCCTCCTCTTCTTGATCACCAATGTCATCCTACAAACCACCATGCTATGCTGCCTAACTACACTTTCCCCTGCCACCACTTTACAATCTCCATTCTCCTTCAGACTGGCCTTTCTACATAAGATATAATCCACCTGTGTGCATCTTCCTCCACTCTTGTATGTCACCCTATGCTCCTCCCTCTTGTTAAAATATGTATTCAACACAACCATGTCCATCCTTTTTACAAAATCCACTACCATCTGTCTTTCTGCATTCCTTTGCTTAACACCATACCTACCCATCACTTCCTCATCCCCTCTGTTCCCTTCACCAACATGCCCATTGAAATCTGCTCCAATCACCAGTCTCTCACCCTTGGGTACAGTCATCACCACTTCATCCAACTCACTCCATAATTTTTCTTTGTCATCCATTGCACATCCAACTTGTGGAGCATATGCACTAACAACATTCATTATTATACCATCAATTTCCAGCTACATAAACATCACTATATCCGACACTCTTTTCGCCTCCAAAACACTCTTAGCATACTGTTCCTTCAGGATAATGCCTACACCATTTCTCCTCCCATCCACACCATGATAAAACAATTTGAACCCACCTCCGATACACCTAGCTTTGCTCCCCTTCCATCTGGTCTCTTGCACACACAATATACCAACCTTCCTTCGGTACATCATATCAGCTAGCTCTCTCCCTATACCAGTCATACTGCCAACATTCAAAGTTCCGACACTCACTATCACAGTCCTAGCCTTCACCTGCCTTTGGCCATGCCTTCTGCCTCTTCTCCTCCTTTGGCCAACAGTATCCCAATTTCCACCAGCACACTGTTGGCCAACAGTACTGCTGGCGGTCATTGTTAACCCGGGCCTCGACCGATCCGGTATGTATATGTGCACTTTTGTCTGCATGTATGATTTGGCAAAATTTTACACTGGATGCCCTTCCTAACACAACCCTCCCCATTTATCCGGGCTTGGGACCGGCACAAAGAAATCCACTGGCTTGGGCATCCCCAGTGGCTGGGTTAGTGACTTCTTAGTACATTCTACAACCTCTTAACAACCCACTTCCTTGTACCATTCTACATCCTGGTACCATCTCACTTCATTATACCATTGCACATCCTGGTACCATTCTACTTCCTTGTACATTCTTTATCTTAGTACCGTCCCACTACTTAGTATCATTCTACATCCTGGTACCATTTCACTTCCAAATACCATTCCACAGCACGGTACCAACCTGTTTCCTAGCACATTCTACATCCTGGTATCATTTCACTTCCAAATACATTCTACATGATGTTACCATCCTGTTTCCTAGTACCATTCTACATCCTGGTACCATCCCACGTCCTTGTACAATTGCACATCATGGTACCATTCCACTTACTTGTATCAAAGAAAACAAATTGAGAAAACTGACTGAAGGTCCACAGAGTACAAAAAAATCTTTAGCGAACAAACCAATGTAGACCACCACAATCCTTCGATAAAACACTAATTTAATATGACAAGGCAAAATTCAGCAAGCAATTTTTAACACAGATAAGCGCTTTCGGGCTCTGCCCTTCTTCAGATGAAATAAAAACAATCTTAGTCACATATAAATACCTAATTCAAAACAGTTTCCAACCAATCAAAATTTATACTGCACCCTCCAATCTTTGAGGGCGGGTTTCATAGGAACAAATTCATTTAGTCCTGGTGTCCTATGGGCTAAAAGCTCAATTATCCACTTTGCTTCTTCTCTCTCAGTGGCATCTACTAGGCTACCCTTTCTTATACTAGGAAATACATTTGCAATAACTCTAAATCTAAACTGATGGTCATTATTTACTTCTATATGTTTATAAAGTGCATTGTGTATATTTCTAGTTCTTATGCAAGAAAGATGTTGCAGAATTCTAACTTTAAACATATTATTTGTTTTTCCCATGTAAAATGCTTTGCATTGCTGACACTCAGCTAAATAAATTATATTCTTTGTTCTACAATTGGCTTTTGCTTTAAAATGAAATAATTTCCCTGTTACTGGATGCTTAAAAACAATCTCTTTATTAATACAGTGACATGCTTTGCATAGTCCACATGGTTTTGTACCTACTTGACAAATGGAACTTTTCTTGTGGTTACTCTTTTCTTGTGTTAAAATGTCTTTCAGATTTTTATTTCTTCTAAATCCAAATTTGGGTTCTATCCCTACTATTTCGTTTATTTTATCATCAGATAAAAGTATATGCCAATTTTTCTTAATAATGTCACATACACCATGTATATTACTACTATACGTGAATGTCATTCTATTAAATGCAAATTTATGGCCATGTTGCTCTTCTGATGAAATTGTCTTTAATGAAGATACAGATTTTCTATGTATATTACCCTGACTTAAGTCACTTACTATCAACCTCTCATTATAACCTCTATTTTTAAAAATATGTTCCATATTCATCAATTCTTCCTCAAAATCACTATCTTTAGTACAAAGCCTTGAGGCTCTACTTACCTGACCCCTTATTATATTCTTATATGTATGTCTGGGGTGCATACTATCATAAGTAAGTAAATTATTTTTTCCAGCATTCTTTTCGAAACAAGGAAGTAACAAAGTCAGATCTTTCTTTTTTAATTCTGACATCCAGAAAATCTATAGCTTCATCTGAGCATGTGAGAGAAAATTTGAAAAAAGTTGTGGTATGTTCCAAATATTCTATGAAAAGTACTAGTTCTCTCTTTTCCCCTTCCCATAAAATAAAAACATCGTCCACAAAACGTCTATAAAGAAATAGATGCTTTTTCCATCTGTTTTGGCCCCCTAGCACAAACATCTCTCCCAAAAATGGCAAAACCAAATTTGCATATGTATTAGCACAGGGGGTGCCCATGGCTACCCCCTGTGTTTGTCTATATACATTGTCATTGCATATAAATACATTGTTAGATAAAACCAAATTCAAGCATTTTCTTATTGTAAATAATTTCCTATCATCTGATTCACCCATTTCTTTGCATAGTTCACAAACAGCATTCATGCCATATTCGTTTTCTATCACTGTAAACAAATTTACAACGTCTAAGGTGACCATTAATACTTCTTTTCCACATATATCAACATTTTTTATGGCTTCCAAAAATTGTTGTGTATCTTTCAAAATTTCTATTATTCTTGTTGCATATGGATTTAAAGTATATTCTAACCAAATAGATACATTTTCTGTTACCCATTTTCTACCTGAGACTATCGGTCTCAGTGGGGGATCTTTATAATTTTTATGTAACTTGGGTAGTGCTTTGAAAATAGGTGTTACCGGATATTCTATTAATAGAAATTCACTAAGATCTTGGTCTATAGTATTGTTATCCAGCATACATTTAATACTGCTATGAACTCCTATTATGATGTTGTTAAGTTCTAATGGACTAATTTTCAAGTAGGTATTACCTTCTATTAATAAATTATTTAATTTAATATAATAATCATCCTTATTTAATATAACAACCGCTCCACCTTTATCTGCCTGTTTTATTATGATATTATCATTGTTCTGTAAATTTATTAATGCTTGCTTTTGTGTATTTGTTAAATTAAAATATTTCTGATTTTTACCTTCTTCCAAATATTTATATAAATCAGCTTCACATACTTTAAGAAACATTTGCATGGTAGAATTGAGTGGTGGCATGAATGTACTAGGTTGTCTCAACATATGCTGTCTATTTTGTTGGTTAAATAAACTTTGCAACATTACTTTTCTACCATAAAACATCATATCCATGACTATTTCATTAAAACAGCCTTCTCTACTTGGTACGAAGGACATACCTTTGTTTAAAACAAATAATTCATCATCATTAAGAACATAGTTAGATAAATTAAAAACAATCCCTGGGATTCATGAACCTTGCGCCAGGCGCACGCATAGCATAGGCGTTATAATGCCAAATATGGCCGCCGAGCGATTCAGGTTCGATCCAATTCCACGTGCACTACCGGCGTGTGCCAGATCTGTGCAGCCCCCGGCGTAGGTATGCTAAACACCCTATGTGCGGTGTGTCACCATGCAAATGAAGGCATATAGCGATTCACGAAGTGGTGCAGGCGTAGCATAAGCCCACGGCAATGTAAACCAAAAAAAAAGGGTTTACATTTTCCCAAACATAACATCGGAGTAATGGAAGAGTGTCAGACCCAGGTATCACACTGTTAACATATGCCAATGGCGAAATACACAAACAATGGCAAAAGAAAATATGCACAACACGTAAATAACAACTTAAATGGCATGTCCACAGTAACTCACATCAGAACCGCAGGACATGTGTGCGGAAGGTGCAACATAATGAAATAATATAACAATGTTATAAAACAGCATCATAATAGACACCAGGTTCACAGCATAATACACCATGGTATGCATGGAACGCCACAACCACAGTGCAAGTGTTGCCAAGGACTCGCGGCAGTCTTCGGCATGGTAACTATGAATTAGTAGTCAATGCCATGCAAATGAGGCAGATAATATTGAATCGCAAATGCCCCGCCGGAGTAAGGTTGTACCAAACGGCGCAGCGGTAAAACACCGAGGAGTGGCTCAGAGGGAATACATGACATCTGCAGAGGGGTGTGCCACCGTAGCAGTAAGCACATTGGAGCACAGCAAACCTGGGCTGTACATCGCAAATCAAAGCTGCAGGACCGGGGTGTGGGGTAATAGTTTAGCTGAGAGCACACAATGCACGCAAAAGTGCATGTGTACGAGGATGACAATGTTCCCGGAACCTAGTAATGTGACGCACGCCCCGCAAACAATATCGGAAACAGGAAGGTGATGTGAAGAATATAAGGAAATGCGGAAGAAGTGTAATTTGAGTACTAATGAGCAATCAACACTAATCAACCCACGAAGGCCAATCGACAGCAGCTGACAACTCTGCATGCAGAAACCTGCAAAATGGGATAGGGGAGGCATATGAATGCAAAGAAAGTAGGGGAGGTAGCAGATTGCAAAGATAGAAGACCTGACACAGCAGAGCAAAGCAGACTGGCAGCACAATGGCAGTAGCACACAAAACGCATGATATGCCATGTCCATGCAAGTACAAATGACAGTGCTCTGCAGGATGCATGCCAGAAAATGGTAAGTGCAATGTGCAGAAATAGTAAGGGAAGGTCAAAAGGTAATCCATGGCAGGCAAGAGTAACTCAACACCAAAGGCAACACCGTTGTAGTTCCATCGGTAAAACACGGAAGATAACCCTTAGATACGGCCGTACAAACACACCCTATGACATCATCGGTGTGCACAGCACAATAGTATAAAGTGTGAATGCACACAACACACAGCCGTGTATTCCCAAATGCCACACCATAGGTGTAAACACACGGGGAACTTTTAAAATGTACATGTTGGGTGCTGCCATAGCTGTGATCCATCAGCATGTGTTAGAGACAAACGGTGTTGTGGAGGAGGATGCTGGCAACCACCGCAGGCCTCGGAGGAGAAGGAGAGTGTTCAGACCAAGGGTAACCTCCCAGGGGCTACATGACCTGGAGATATTAGAGCGTTACAGGGTGGACAGGGACATGTTACAGCAAATAGTGGAGCTGTTCCGGCCACGCCTGAGAACAAGAAACAACAGAGGGGAACCCATCCCAGTGGACACAAAGGTATATGTAAGCTTGCGAATACTGGCCACAGGTACCTTTCAAAGGCCAACTGGAGATATAATGGGCATCTCACAGGCATCAGCATCAAGGGTACTACACCAGTTCCTGGATGCCATGTTACCACATGCCAATGAGCATATATACTTCCCCAGATCTCAGGAGGATTTGGCTAGCAATATGCGCCACTTCCACCGTGTGGCACAATACCCGGAGGTACTGGGTGCGATAGACTGTACGCACATACAAATCAAGTCACCACCTGGCGAGCAGGGTAGAAGCTACATAAACCGCAAGGGATTCCACTCCATCAATTGCCAGGTCATGTGCAATGCCCAGGGCATTATCATGGATGTGTGTGCTGGCAGCCCTGGAAGTTATCACGACTCCCATATCTGGCATGCCTCACAGCTGTATCAGGTATTTGTCAGGGGGGACATCCCACAAGGCCATCTCGTGGGGGATGCTGGCTATGCACTGGAGCCGTGGATGATGACTCCCATCAGAAATGCACACACACACATGCAAGAATGCCATAATGAGGCACACGCACAAACCAGAATAATCATAGAGCGTGTGTTCGGGATGCTGAAATCACGGTTCCGGTGCTTGGATACATCTGGTGGAGCCTTAAAGTACTCTCCAGGCACATGTGCCCACATATTCATAGTATGTGCCATGCTACATAATATGATCCTGCGGAAGCAGCTGCTGCAGGGACATAATGGTGAAGGGCCACAAAGCCCACCACAATTGCCAAGGCCAGTCCAGGCACAGAGGGTTACAGACCATGAACACACTGTGCCAGCCCCAGTAGGCAGACGGAGGCGTACCCAATATGCCTACGCCTTGGCAAAGAGGGAACATATAGCACATACTCTGACAGCGTAGGCCCCATGGACTGACACCTCCCCACTTGCACACACAGTGAAATGGACGGCACACAAACATGACCACCTGTAAATTGTAATGTATGGGTGGCCTTATGTGTGACTCCAACATAGGCAACCCCCAAACACTGTAAACCCAACAGCCAGTGGAACATGTAACGCCAACACCTGAACGGTACGTGAGTCCTACAGCATATGGCGTTGCTGTGTGCCTGCCATGTTCGCCGCAAGATGTATACATATATATATATATATATATATATATATATATATATATATATATATTTGTATATACATATATCTATCTATATATATATATATATATATATATATATATATATATAGATAAATATGTACACATATACATATATATAATACAGATAAGAAAGGGAAGCAGAGGGATATAAGGTGACTGAGATGTATCCAGCGATATCTGTACATGGTATAGATAGTGCAACAACATTCTCAACATCCGGGAGGTTCACAATAATAGGATACCGCCAACCATGGAACGTGTAACATACCGATATGCATAAACCGCGAGGCTGAAAGACTGACAGAACTCAGTACTGTAACAGTACAGGCGCATGTAATAGTATGATGATATGAAGGGAGAGGTAGTCACCGCTGCCAGTGTTGCGGTCCATGTAGGTACTGTGTGCAACCGTCCCCGTGAGTGCCATAGTATGTGTATGTGTGTATTGAGGGTGCCGTGTGCGTCGCTGTGTGAGTGTAATGTGTGTGTGTCTGCAACATGTGTATGTTGGTGCCAAGGTAGAGGCAGAGCAGAATATTAGGTGTAGGCATATGGTACACTAGCCTCAGGCATATGTTCACTACTAGCCCCAGAGTAGTGGTGACAGCCCCACCCTGGCTAGGTGTGTCCTGACATAGAACGATACAAAGTGAATATGTTCCAGATGGTAGCACAGGAATATTCACCATAAGAAATGGAAAGGACGTATGTAATAGTCATTCCTGTATGTACGACACTGATATGCTACATGCAATATGATACGTTGGCAAAGTCACACAGCAATAGGTATGTTCCGTGGAAAAAAGTATGTGCTACCCCAGTACTGACCGTGGCCACGTGTTGGCCCATAAACACTGCTGTGTGTTCCACAAGTGTCAAACAATCAATTCCCATTTGAATATGTGGCAACCACTGGCAAACAGAAAAGTGGCAAAATGCGAGCAAAGCTGAAGACCTGGAACACAAATTCTGCACCAACAGTAGCAAGAGTATAATCGGTTTTTATTACTAGAAATGAGCGCTTTCGGTAGAGAGCAATCTCCCCACCTTCATCAGATAACCAAGGTTATCTGATGAAGGTGGGGAGATTGCTCTCACCAGCCATTTCTAGTAATAAAAACCGATTATACTCTTGCTACTGTTGGTGCAGAATTTGTGTTCCAGGTCTTCAGCTTTGCTCGCATTTTGCCACCTTTTCGTTTTTTCACTGGTTTGGTTTTTGTATTTGGTGCAAACCACTGGCAAACAGGCTATGCCAACAACAGGACCACAATGACTGCAAATATCTGGGACAGAATGACAAGGGATAGTTGTCACGTACACATAACCGCTGATATACTACATATGTTACGGAGGTATACATGCATCGAGCTCACCTGCAGACGATATCGAAACCACATAACAACAGCCCAACCTACAATCCCATAACAAAAGACTATTAACTGTTAACTCTCCAAGTAGGGATGGAGCACACAGACAACTATACTGTTTATGTAGAGATGCAAGGCCCACAAACCGTATCCGTGACGTACAACCACCGATATCCCCCACTGTAGATAATAAAGGAATAGAAACCGTAATAGCAGCACAAACATACAGTCAGTCAATGACATCTGCATAACCACAACATATCACGTGGGAGACACAATGAAAGGCGGATGCATAATTGCATGCGTTGTATAAAGGAAAACAACAGCCATGTTACAGTTTTGAATGCAATACCCCGTTATCATTCGTCGGCAGGACAGGTACACCCACATGTTGAATCAAATACTACACCTGTCACACACAATCCACGGGTGACATGAATTCAAAATATACTTGTCCCTATGCATAGCAGATGCAGTTACACATAACATAACACAATACAGACCATCTCCACGAAGGTAGGGCAAATAGCCAACGCCCAGGTGGAGAATCGAATTATACCCCAGTATCGACGCGTAACTTCCGAATGGAGTAGATGCACAGGTGATATGCACGTAATTACTCACGTACACATAGCCGCTGATATACCACAGAAGTTACGGAGGTATACATGCAGCACGCTCACCTGCAGACGATATTGGAACCAATTAACAACAGCCCAACCTACACTCCCATAACAAAAGACTATTAACTGTTAACTCTCCAAGTAGGGATGGAGCACACAGACAACTATACTGTCTATGTAGAGATGCAAGGCCCACAAACCGTATCCGCATACAACCACCGATATCCCCACCGTAGATATTAAAGGAATACAAACCGTAATAGCAGCACAAACATACAGTCAGTCAATGACATCTGCATAACCACAACATATCGCGTGGGAGACACAATTAAAGGCGGATGCATAATTGCATGCATTGTATAAAGGAAAGCAACAGCCATGTTACAGTTTGGAATGCAATACACCGTTATCATTCGTCGGCAGGACAGGTACACCCACATGTTGAACCAAATACTACACCTGTCACACACAATCCACGGGTGACATGAATTCAAAATATACTTGTCCCTATGCATAGCAGTTGCAGTTACACATAACATAACACAATACAGACCATCTCCACGAAGGTAGAGCAAATAGCCAACGCCCAGGTGGAGAATCCAATTATACCCCAGTATCGACGCGTAATTTCCGAATGGAGTAGATGCACAGGTGATATGCAGGTAATTACTCACTGAGGAACAGCAATTGGTGGGATGGATTCACATGTTGCAGGTATCGACGTATATAAGGATGACTCTCAGGATATTCAAACCGTATGCTCATACTGAAACAGCGTTGTACTACCGAAAATGAAAGGAAACGGGAAAACAATAAACGGAACGAAACACCAACAAGGTATGTAGAACACACGATATGTAAGGTTGTGTAACGCATGATCTGTATTAATAAGCTGTACTGTATGTGAATGGTGGTTGTAATTAATTACACTTGTCCGTAATGCAGAAAGTGGTGAAAGGTAGTTATGTAGTGATGTCTTGCTGAGCATACCAACGCTTGTAGACACTATGTGTACAGCAGTGGGACATCATGTACACAGCAGAGACACCACAAGGGATGCTACAGGAGGGCATTAAAGAGAACAATGCCATACCACATGCTGTTGCTGGCAGTGGATGTCCAACAAGGAAGTGCCATAGCAGGGGATAGTACATGTATGTATACTGTCACAGCACGCATGTGTATGAGTATATACCATTGATGACATATGTAAGGTGTGGCCGATGTGCAAGTATGCTCTGCATTAGGGGATACTATGTGAAATATGTGTAATGTATAGTTGTCTAGGTAGATATGACAGATATCATACACAGTATCACAGGCATATCATGCATATCACAGGTATCGCCTATTGGTATGTACAATAACAGGATACATATGGCCTGTAGGTATGGGACATAGTAGTAGCATGATAGCTACTCTAAATGGAAGGGACACCAAGTAACCATGCACAAAGGACTTGTAGTATCTGCTCAAGTGCACAGTGGGCTACAATGCAGTCTGGCACGTCCATGTGTAAGCACATGTGCAGTGTACACAGTAGTGTTACCTCTCCATGGTAGTGTCCTGTGAACAACAGAGGCAGGTGTCAACTGCACCTCTACACAGTACAGCTGCTGTGGTGATACCAGGACTACATGTGTCACTCAAACAGCAAGGGAGGTATCACATGAACAGTGCTACTGTGTGTCCCTGCGGGATGTACACAGGACCTATGTGCCACAGCATGGTGTGTGTTAGGTTTGTGGAAGTAACACAGAAGCACAGCCCATGCAATGTGGTGTGTGTGCACATATCCAGGAGTATTTCGTTCACAGTGCCCACAGCAGATGTCATGTATGAGGAGTATATGCATCAATAATGTGGTGGACATGGGCTGTGTCAGAGCAGAAGACACCGCTGAGTATGTGGTATGCAGATGTGTACAGATGTGTTGTCCGTATTACAGCCGCATATGTAAACTGTCTGAGCCCAGTAAACATCATGGCATGTCAATGTTGTGCCATGTAAAGCTGTAGCTGTTGTGGAAGGTACACCGTAAATGTGGTAGTGTACCCTTGACTGTGTGTAGATGTGTGTAGTTCACAGGTACAATGCCCACCTATGTACCAGCATCACACACAGTACAGATAGGTGTGGCCTTGCAGAAGGATATCCATGCCACAGTGGAATACGGTAACCACAGGACTGTGTGTATGTGTGTACTGCAACCATGTACAATGTGATATGTATGTAGGGGACCACTATCCATGTGATAGTCAGTGGGTGAATGATGTTATGCAAAGGTGATGTGCATGCACCGTGTGTCATGCATCTTGATGCCATGATACTCATATGAAGTATCCGTCACACTGACACCCGTATGGTTGGTATCGGTATGAGCTGGTGGAGCAATAATGGCATTTGGTATGTAGGTGTGGGAAATCTAGGCATGGACAGTACTCTGTGATAGCATGTACCATATGTAAGCATATAGTGAATATAGTGAACATGAGTGGCCCTATGACTGAGGACTGTGTAATGCAATATGTACCTGACATGTAGTAGGTACTATGGTATGCTGGCACCACTGTGTGTACTGTCCATGAGCCACATAGCATAACATCCTGAGACACAGGGTATGATGTGCAGGTGGATGTGTATGTTGTCAATACCAGAATGTGGAATGGTGCTGAAAGGCAATGTGAGGACAACGTATGATGTGTTGGCCTCCGTACCATCCTCAACTGCCCTAGCAACTGTATGACAGGTGCCCAGCATGTGTATGTGCCTTGCCGTGGCATTCACAAGCCCAACCCGGGTGCTAGGAAAGGACTGGAGGCCATCAATGTGTGTGGGAATCACGTTCCTGACGATGTGCCCCATTGCCATGCAGAATGGTCCAGTCAGGAGTGTATGACTATAGTCCCACTCGTGCAATGCAGTGCCACCCATGTGTAGTGCGAGAAATGCCGCTGTCAGGGTCCACAATGTCCGACAAAAGGCTAGCAGTGAATATAGTGGCCTGGTGTGGTGACATATACCGAACAGGTTGGTGGGACATTACATTACGTTAGTAGCACTTGAAAGTAAAATGAACAAAATAAGAGCATTACAGTGTGACAACTCGTATTTAAATGAATGTATACATTGTAAAACGGTCCCTAAGGGACTAAGAATGTTTAAATTCCCAAATGGGCTGAAAAAAACAGACCCTGAATGTAAAGATTTATTATTAATGTTTGACCGGCACGGATTTGAATTAATGGAGTTCATAATTAATATTAATAACAAAAAGATTGATATATTATTAAGTGAAGTGGATGTATTAAATAGTAGTATTATGGATGATGCTGTTTTTAACCAGTATGCATATAGATATAATATAATTTTTGATAAAGTGGAAAGTGAATTAAATAATAATATTATCAGGAAAAAGAAAAAGCTTTTACGTGATGAATTTGAGTATAAAAATGATAAAGCATATGTTTTTCCTAAGGCCTATTATGGGACTGATGGAAATGGGAATTCTAGCCCTACACAGGAAGATAGGGAAAATAGTAATTTTAGTAATAGGGGAAATAATTATGATTCTGAATTTCCACAATTAAGGAGATCGGAAAGATTAATGAATAGGAATGGAAATCGACAAGAAAATGTTTTTTTAGGTCCAAGAGGGGATGGGGCGGTAAGGCCCAAATACACAAACACATCCTATCGGAGAAAGAACAGTTACCATTAACTAAAGGGAACAATGATGGTGATAAGATGCATGGTGAAACAAAGAATGTGAATTTGGATGATATAAAGGTGTCAGATGATATAATTTTCGTGTATAAAAGTTTTAAAATATTTAATTATGCAGCATTTCCTGTTACAAAGAATTTGTTTCACCTTTTAATGAAAGGACTCAAATTTGTACCATCTAGAAGAATGGATATTAGTAGAATTTTAACAGATTTTAGATTATTTAATAGGAAACTAAATTTTAAATGTATATTTAAGGACAATCAGAAAGAGTTTGAAAATTCCAACTCTATTATTTATAAAAAAAGTTGTTGGAACCCCCCTCTTCTACCCTTAATACATACGTTTGAGAAAGTTACTGAACAAGAGATTTTTAAAAAGTTACATGATTATCCTTATAGAAAGCATAATTTAACTAAGGATGAAAATGAACTATTGCAAGAACTTAGGAATAATGAGGAAGTGAGGTTCATGAGACCGGATAAAGGCGGAGGTATGGCTATTGTTAATAAAGTGGATTATAACAACAAAATTACTGGTATACTCATGGATTCAGACAAGTATGAAACAATTTCTAAAAATGAGATAAATATTAGTTATAGGAAGATTAAATATTTCTTAGACGATGCTTTGGTACAAGGTGTTATAAATGAGGAATTGTTTAATTTTTTAAATGTGGAATATCCCACAATACCAGTATGTTTTGGGATACCTAAAACTCATAAAAATATAAGGGACCCGCCTTATAGGTTAATTATATCCGGTAGGAATAGTATAACAAATTCCTTGGGGATTTTTATTGACTGTATAGTAAAAAACTCAATAGCCCCTATAGAATATATTTTAAAAGATTCATGGGATTTTTTAAGACAATTTAATAATGATTCCTTTGACAAAGATTGTTATTTTTCTACTGTAGATGTTATTGATTTATTTACTTCCATACCTCATGCAATAGGTTTGCAGTTTTTTAGTGATGTTTAATCAGACGTAGTAATTTAGGGGGTAAAATGATAAATTTTATTATTGATTTGATGGAAATTATTTTAAAAAATATTTTTTTTACATTTGAAGATGAATATTATAAACAGATACAAGGGGTGGCGATGGGTAACAGTTGCTCCCCTATTTTTGCCAATTTAATGCTGCATGAATGGGAAAAACAATTTATTTTTACATCCCCATTTAATGGTGAATGGGTTAAATATTTTAGATTTTTAGATGATTTATTTATTTTATGGAAAGATGAAAATTCTTTTGACGCCTTTTTAACTTATATCAATAATATATGCTCTTATTTTAAGTTTACAGGGAATGGTAATCAGGATGGAATAAACTATTTAGATGTGAATATAGCAAAGGATTATGTTAACAATAGTTTTTTCTCTAGTATTTTTAGAAAATCTACCTTCTCCAATGATTATTTGGAATATTCTAGCAACCACCCTCCACATGTGAAAAGAAATATTGTTAAGGGTCAGATGGTGAGGGTGGTTAGAATGTGTTCAAGGATAGATTTAGTGGAAAGAGAAATTAATAAAGTAACTAATATGTTTTTGGAGAGGGGGTACCCTCTAGTTTTTGTAAATAACATTCGGGATGAAGTTTTGTCATTATGGAATGTCAAATATATGGCATTATTAGGTGTTGGGACTGAGGAAGAAAATATGAGACCCAAGGGAATTTAAGATTTTTCCCAATCTATGTTCATCACTTATGGGGAAACGGCTAAAGAAGTTAAGAAGATTATATAAAAAAACTGGTCCATGCTTAAATGTAACCAGGATATTTATAAATATATAGGTTCTGAACCAATGTTTACTTACAAAGTAGATAAAAATTTAAAGTTTATGTTAGATAACAAGACAACACATTTGGCTGGCACTAAGTTAGGGACGCATAAATGTGGATGCTGTGAACAATGTTCATATATTAATGAAAAGGCACAGTTTTTACTGGCACCCTATGACATACCTATTAAATTAATGTATGGTTCTTGTACATCCAAGGGATTAGTATATTTGACCACGTGTAAAGGCTGCACATGTTTCTACATAGGAAAAACAGAGAGAAAATTAAACCGTAGAATTTATGAGCATTGTTATTGTATTTTAAAAAAGGAAGAAAAAAATGCTCTAAGTAAGCATATTATAACTAACCCCACAGATAGCTTTATTTTTGGGATCCTAGAGATAGTTAAGATGGATCCAAGAGGGGGAGATTGGAAAAATAAATTACTTCAGGCAGAATCCAAATGGCAATTTAAACTAAATGCGACATTTTTTCCAGGTTTGAATGAGGCTATAAGTATCAAACCGGAACTCAAGCATAGGGCCAGTGTTCTTTGAATATATTTCTATATATTTTTTAAAAACATATTTTAACATAAAGGAATAAGGAATACTGTTTAATTTGAATATGTATAAAATAATACAGTTCTCTTTATGAATTTTAAACACATATAAGGTATTTGGATTGAGCTAATTAATATTTATAAGATGTGTTGTCACATGTTTTTAGGATTTCCTATAAAAAGTAAGGATTTTAAATAAAATTTGTAGATCTGTTGATGTCTGTATGACAAAAGCGCTTATCTATGTGGATTAAATAAAACTTCTTTTCTTATTCTCTGTGGACTAGTTATTGGCGTTTCAGCAGTGCATTTGGTTCCTGGTTTTCTAACTGCTGGTGGCTTTTTTTCGTGTTATATTTGCAAGCCTGTCACTGCCTAGGACAATACTTCCTACTACATATGGGGTATACCCGATCTGTGTAGGTGTGCAGCTGCGCATGGCTGCTAGCTGGAGTAGGTGGACATTCGGACATGGGTGCGGGTTACGTGCTATGAAGGGGTTGTTGTGTATTACATTTGCATGCATGGGTTCTGCTTCTGGATATTCCGATTCGGCATATGTCATCCTATGTGTATGTGACAGTTACGTTGCTGTGTATAGCACATTTTACTATACATATGTTTGTGTGTGTTTGGGATATCTAGTTTCTTTATGGTTGTTATATGGCCACAACTGCCCAGCTGTGTACTATCACTACCACTGTGAGACTGCTGGTGACCATGCCCATGGGGCTGGTCGTGTGTATTTGCGGCATGCTGACATGATGCAGTACACCTCCACTGGGTATGACTGCTGACAGTGCAATACGTAATGGACACAGTATTCTAAGTATCATGTGTTTCATGAATGGGAACATTTTGTATGTCGTGCATTTATGTTTTGGTTCTCCATTTTGTGTGGACAGGTACTATGTAGCATACTTTGCATACGTTTCATTATCCACGGACACTGGTAGGTGCGGTTACTATTGCAGGCGGTCTGTAAGAGTCAGCACTTTAGGTTGCTCATCGCCTGCCGACTTAGCCACGCCTCCGAGCGCAACCTAGTTAGGCTCCCTGGACTCGCGCACGTGCCCTATGCATGTGGTTGTGGTTGCAGCGCACACTCATTACTATGCATGTGGCGCTGCTATGCCATTTGTATGCTGCACGGCCAGCGCAAGCCTTACACCGGCCTTGCACCGAGCTTCATGAATCCAGGGGAATATTATCACCAGTCAATTTGATGTCCTTCTCTTTTTGGCCCCTCTGCCTTTGCTGCTGGCTCTCTTCCATTCTCCTTTTTTCTTCATTGGAGCTGGCAGTTGGGCTAAAAAATGCTTACCCTGCTGCACTGCTTCATTTGTCTTGGGCCTTGCACCCAAGTCCTTAGATTGGGTAACTACTGCATTTGGAACAGTAGTTACTAAAGAAACGTTCATTGTTTCTTCTGATTCAGAACGTTGTATAATCCTCTCTCCCAGAGGTTCCGTAGTTAAATTTGAACTCACTATTTCCACCGGGTTACTTTGTTTAGACCTAACTAATGGTTCATTACTGCTATTCAAATGAAAAGTCTCTTGCGCTCTTCGAGCGCTATTCAGCGTGGTTCTACCTCGGATCACTTCCGCATATGACGTGTTGGCCTCAGTTAAAGAGACATTGGAACGGATTTCTCCTCTTTCCTCTCTCGGCCATATGAAGATGTTACTGGTCGTGAAATCTTTATAGTCACGCTGTAGCTTTTTTACTTTTGTTTGTTGTAACCTCTGGTCAGTCATTGAAAAAGCACAGTATAGCTCGTCTAGTTTTTTAGTGAATCTTTCTCCTTTAAATTCAGTCTCTAATTACATTTGTAAAACACCCACTTCTGCTGTGAGTTTCTCTTCCTCTGGTGCAAAAAATTCCAGAAGTAATTTCATATATGAAAAGCCTGTATTTATGTTGATACGCTGCCATTTGGCTAGTAACTCTGGATAGTGTTCACCTTGTGAGGGCATACAAAATACCGTCATTCCTCTTGGTACTATGCCAAATTTTAAACAGGCTTCAAAATGATTTCTCTGCCATTGTAACTTTTTTAACTTATTAACTTTAAATGTAAAGTCTCTTATGATTTCTTCAAATTTTAAATCATTACTTGTACTCACTTGATGCAATGTACATCTCTCAGGTGCTACATGTAGTTCTAAATTCAGCAACGGATTTCCTTGATTAGTTAGGTCTCTCTTTATAGAAAAGGTTCTCATTCCCATGGAAATAGCAGGTGAAGCATCAGATTCTTCCCTTATAGCAGTTTCTGAATGTTCCATTGTGTGTCATTTCCCCAAATACAAAAGCAGCAGCAAAGAAAACAAATTGAGAAAACTGACTGAAGGTCCACAGAGTACAAAAACATCTTTAGCGAACAAACCAATGTAGACCACCACAATCCTTTGATAAAACACTAATTTAATATGACAAGGCAAAATTCAGCAAGCAGTTTTTAACACAGATAAGCACTTTCGGGCTCTGCCCTTCTTCAGATGAAATAAAAACAATCTTAGTCACATATAAATACCTAATTCAAAACAGTTTCCAACCAATCAAAATTTATACTGCACCCTCCTATCTTTGAGGGTGGGTTTCATAGGAACAAATTCATTTAGTCCTGGTGTCCTATGGGCTAAAAGCTCAATTATCCACTTGATAATATCATAATAAAACAGGCAGATAAAGGTGGAGCGGTTGTTATATTAAATAAGGATGATTATTATTTTAAATTAAATAATTTATTAATAGAAGGTAATACCTACTTGAAAATTAGTCCATTAGAACTTAACAACATCGTAATAGGAGTTCATAACAGTATTAAATGTATGTTGGATAACAATACTATAGACCAAGATCTTAGTGAATTTCTATTAATAGAATATCCGGTAACACCTATTTTCAAAGCACTACCCAAGTTACATAAAAATTATAAAGATCCCCCACTGAGACCGATAGTCTCAGGTAGAAAATGGATAACGGAAAATGTATCTATTTGGTTAGAATATACTTTAAAACCATATACAATAAGAATAATAGAAATTTTGAAAGATACACAACAATTTTTGGAAGCCATAAAAAATGTTGATATATGTGGAAAAGAAGTATTAGTGGTCACCTTAGACATTGTAAATTTGTTTACAGTGATAGAAAATGAATATGGCATGAATGCTGTTTGTGAACTATGCAAAGAAATGGGTGAATCAGATGACAGGAAATTATTTACAATAAGAAAATGCTTGAATTTGGTTTTATCTAACAATGTATTTATATACAATGACAATGTATATAGACAAACACAGGGGGTAGCCATGGGCACCCCCTGTGCTAATACATATGCAAATTTGGTTTTGTCATTTTGGGAGAGATGTTTTGTGCTAGGGGGCCAAAACAGATGGAAAAAGCATTTATTTCTTTATAGACGTTTTGTGGACAATGTTTTTATTTTATGGGAAGGGGAAAAGAGAGAACTAGTACTTTTCATAGAATATTTGGAACATACCATAACTTTTTTTCAAATTTTCTCTCACATGCTCAGATGAAGCTATATATTTTCTGGATGTCAGAATTAAAAAAGAAAGATCTGGCTTTGTTACTTCCTTGTTTCGAAAAGAATGCTGGAAAAATAATTTACTTACTTATGATAGTATGCACCCCAGACATACATATAAGAATATAATAAGGGGTCAGGTAAGTAGAGCCTCAAGGCTTTGTACTAAAGATAGTGATTTTGAGGAAGAATTGATGAATATGGAACATATTTTTAAAAATAGAGGTTATAATGAGAGGTTGATAGTAAGTGAATTAAGTCAGGGTAATATACATAGAAAATCTGTATCTTCATTAAAGACAATTTAATCAGAAGAGCAACATGGCCATAAATTTGCATTTAATAGAATGACATTCACGTATAGTAGTAATATACATGGTGTATGTGACATTATTAAGAAAAATTGGCATATACTTTTATCTGATGATAAAATAAAAGAAATAGTAGGGATAGAACCCAAATTTGGATTTAGAAGAAATAAAAATCTGAAAGACATTTTAACACAAGAAAAGAGTAACCACAAGAAAAGTTCCATTTGTCAAGTAGGTACAAAACCATGTGGACTATGCAAAGCATGTCACTGTATTAATAAAGAGATTGTTTTTAAGCATCCAGTAACAGGGAAATTGTTTCATTTTAAAGCAAAAGCCAATTGTAGAACAAAGAATATAATTTATTTAGCTGAGTGTCAGCAATGCAAAGCATTTTACGTGGGAAAAACAAATAATATGTTTAAAGTTAGAATTCTGCAATGTCTTTCTTGCATAAGAACTAGAAATATGCACAATGCACTTTATAAACATATAGAAGTAAATAATGACCATCAGTTTAGATTTAGAGCTATTGCAAATGTATTTCCTAGTATAAGAAAGGGTAGCCTAGTAGATGCCACTGAGAGAGAAGAAGCAAAGTGGATAATTGAGCTTTTAGCCCATAGGACACCAGGACTAAATGAATTTGTTCCTATGAAACCCGCCCTCAAAGATAGGAGGGTGCAGTATAAATTTTGATTGGTTGGAAACTGTTTTGAATTAGGTATTTATATGTGACTAAGATTGTTTTTATTTCATCTGAAGAAGGGCAGAGCCCGAAAGCGCTTATCTGTGTTAAAAACTACTTACTTGTATCATTCTACACCCTGGTACTATCCCACATTCTACTACCATTTAATACCCTGGTACTATCCCACTTCCTAATCCCATTCTACACCCTAGTACCATCCCACTTCCTTGTACCATTCCACATCCTGGTACCATAACACTCCCTAGTACCATTCTGCAGCCTGGTATTATCCCACTTCTAGCACCATTCTACACCCTGCTGCTATCCCATTTCCTAGCACCATTCTACATCCTGGGACATTCCCACTTCCTAGTACCATTATCCATCCTGGTACCATTCCACTTCCTAGATCCATTCTATATCCTGGTACCACTTTCTTGTACCATTCCACACCCTGGTACCATCCCACTTCCTTTTACCAGTCCACATCCAGGCACCATTCCGCTTCCTAGTACAATTCTACATCCAGGTACCATCTCACTTCCTTGTACCATTCTACATATGGATTCCATTCCACGTCCTAGTAACATTCTATATCCTGCTACTATCCCACTTCCTGCGACAATTCTACATCCAGGTACCATCCCACTTCCTAGTACTATTCAACATCCAGGTACCATCTCACTTCCTTGTACCATTCTACATACGGATTCCATTCCACTTCCTAGTAACATTCTACATCCTGCTACTATCCCACTTCCTGCGACAATTCTACATCCAGGTACCATCCCACTTCCTAGTACAATTCTATATCCAGATACCATCTCACTTCCTAGTACCATTCTACATACTGGTTCTGTTCTACTTCCTAGTACCATACTACATCCTGGTACTATCTTACTTCTGATGATCATTCTACATCCTGATACCATCACATTTCCTAGTACCATTCTAAATCCAGATACCATCTCACATCCTGGTACCATTCTACATACTCGGTCTATTCTACTTCCTAGTACCATTTTCCAACTGGGTACCATTCCATTTAGTAGTAACATTCCACATCCTGGTAACATTCAGCTTCCCAGGACCAATCTGCATCCTGATACCATTCCACTTTCTAGTACCAGTCTACATCCTGGTACCATTCCATTTCCTGGTATCATTCTACATTCTGGTACCATTACACTTCCTAGTACCATTCCACGTGCTGGTACAAACCCACTTCCAAGTATATTATACATCCTGGAACGATTCCACTTCTTAGTACATTCTACAACCTCTTAACATCCCACTTCCTTGTACCATTCCACATCCTAGTGCAAACCCACTTCCTAGTATATTCTACATCCTGGTACCATTCTACTTATTACTGCATTCTACAACCTGTTACCATCCCACTTCCTTATACCATTCTACATCCTGGTACCATCTCACTTCATTGTACCATTGCACATCCTGGTACCATTCTACTTCCTTGTACCATTCTTTAGCATAGTACTGTCCCACTTCCTAGTACCATTCTACATCTTGGTACTATTCCCCTTCCTTGTACCATTCTACACCCTGTTACTATCCCACTTCCTAATAACATTCTTCACCATCGTACTATCACAAACTGCGGTGGTGGTGATGCTGTAGCATTGTCGCCTCACAGTAAGACGTTGTCCTGTTCAATTCTCAGATAGCGCATCTTCTGTGTGGAGACATGCGTGAATGGGCGTACCTTCGTTGAAGGTTGTACATCAGGGCTGGCAACTCAGCATGTAAAAATCTACTGCCAATCATTAGCAGACCGGAGTTCCGCTGTGGCGACCCCTAACCGGGAAAAGCAGAAAGACACAAACAAACAAACCATCGTACTATCACATTTCAAACAAAAAGTCTTCATCCTTGTACTATCCCTCTTCCTAGTACCATTCTACATCCAGGTACCATCTCACTTCCTACTACCATTCTACATACTGGTTCCATTCCACTTCCTTGTACCATATAACATCCTGGTGCTATCCCCCTTCATAAGAACATTCTACATTCTGGAGCCTTCCTATTTCCTAGTACCATTCTTCATGTTGTTACCCTTCCACTTCCATGTAACATTCTACTTCCAGGTATCATCCTACTTCCTCATAAAATTCTACATCCTGGTATGATTCCACTTCCTTGTACCATTCCACATCTTGGTACCATTCCATTTCCTAGTACCATTCCACATCCTGGTATGATTCTACTTCCTAGTACCATTCTGCATCCTGGTACTGTCTCACATTTTTTTACCATTCTTCATCCTGGTACTAACCCACTTCCTACTACCATTCTACATCCTGGTATTACCCGACTTCCTAGTACCATTCCAAATCCTGGTACAATTCCACTTCCTAGTACCATTCTATATAATGATACCATTTCACTTCCTAGTATGATGCTACAGCCTGGAACCATTGTACATCAAAATACCATTCCACATCCTAGTACCATCTCATCATAAAGTACGATTCTACATCCTGGTACCATTGCGCTCTCTAGTACCATTCTACATTGTGGTACCACTCCACTTCTAGTGCAATTCTACATCCTGGCACCATTGCACTTCCTATTACCATTCCACATCCAGGTAGCATCCCAACTCCAATTACCATTCTACATATTGGTACCATCTCACTTCCTTGTACCAGTCTGCATACTGGTTCCATTACACATCCTAGTAACATTCTACATCCTGGTACTATCCCACTTTCAAGTACAATTCTACATCCAGGTACAATCTCACTTCCTGGTACCATTCTGCATACTGGTTCTATTCCACTTCCTAGATCCTGGTGCTATTTCACTTCCTATGGCCATGCTGCATCCTGATACCATTCCACTTCCTAGTACTACTCTAAATCCAGGCAGGTACCATCTTACTTCCTGGTACCCTTCTACATACTCGTTCTGTTCTATTCTACTTCCAAGTACCATTCTCCATCTTGGTACCATTCCACTTCCTAGAAACATTCCACATCCTGGTACTGTTCCACTTTCTAGTACTAGTTTACATCCTGGTACCATTCCACTACATAGTATCTTTCTACACTGCAGTACTATACATCTTCCTAGTGCCCGTCTCCATACTGGTACCATTGCATTTCCTAGTAACATTCTACATCATGGTTCCAATCCAAATTCTTGTACAAACTCACTTCCTAGTATATTCTACATCCTGTTACCATTCCACTTCTAAGTACATTCTACAACCTGTTACCATCCCACTTCCTTGTACCATTCTACATCCTGGTACCATCCCACTTCCTTGTCCAATTGCACATCTTGGTACCATTCTACATCCTGGTGCTGTCCCACTTCCTAGTACCATTCTGCATCCTGGTGCTATTCCACTTCCTTGTACAATTATATACCCTGGTTCCTAATACTATTCTACATAATGGTACTGTCCCACTTCCAAATAACATTCTACACCCTGGTACCGTCCCAGTTCCTATTACCATTCTACATTTTGTTCCATTCCACTTTCTAGTATCATACTACAACCTGCTACCATTCCACTTCCTTGTAACATTCTACACCCTGGTACTATCCCACTTCCTAACAGCATTCTACATCCTGGTAGCATCCCATTTCTTAGTAACTTTCTACATTCTGGTACCATTCCACTCTCTAGTACCATTCTACACCCTGGTACCATCCCACTTCCGTGTACCATTCCACATCAGGGTATCATTCTACTTCCTAGTACCATTCTACATCCAGGTACCATTTCACTTCCTACTACCATTCTACATACTGGTTCCATTCCACTTCCTAGTACCGTACTACATCCTGGTACTATCCCACTTCCTATTACCATTCTACATTCTGGTACCATCCCAATTCCTAGTACCATTCTTCATGCAGTTACTCTTCCACTTCCATGTACCATTCTACATCCAGGTATCATTCCACTTCCTCATAAAATTCTACATCCTGGTACCATTCCACTTCCTTGTGCCATTCCATATCTTGGTACCATTCCACTTCCTAGTACCATTCCACATCCTGCTACCATTCCACTTCCTAGTACCATTCTACTTCCTGGTACACTCTCACTTCCTTTTACCATTCTACATCCTGTTACCAATAAAATTCCTACTACCATTCTACATCCTGGTACTATCTGACTTCCTAGTACCATTCCAAATCCTGGTACAATTCCATTTCTTAGTACAATTCTACATCCTCATACCATTCCACTTCTTTCTTCCATTCTATACCCTGATACCATTCCGCTTCCTAGTATGATGTTTACAGCCTGATACCATTGCACTTCCTAGTACCATTCCATATCCTGGTACCATCCCATCTTCAAGTACCATTCTTCATCCAGGTACCATTCCACTTCCTAGTACCATTCTACATCCTGGTACCATTACACTTTCTAGTACCTTTCTACATCCTGGCACCATCACACTTCCTAGTACCATTCCATATCCTGGTACCATTCCATCTTCAAGTACCATTCTACATCCTGGTACCATCCCACTTCCTTTTACCATTGCACAACCTGGCACCATTCCACTTCCTTGTACCATTCTACACCCTGGTACTCTCACACAATCTAGTATAATTCTACACCCTGCTACCATCCCTCATACTAGTACTATTCTACATCCTGGTGCCATTGCTCTCCCTAGTACCATTCCACATCCTGGTACCATCCCATCTCCAAGTACCATTCTACATCCTGGTACCATTCAAAGTCCTAGTAGCATTCTACACCCTGGTAATATTCTACTTTCTAATACCATTCTACATACTGGTACCATTCCACTTCACAGTGCAAGTCTACATCTGGATACCACTCCACTTCCTAGTATCATTCTGCACTCAGCTACTGTCCCATTTCCAATTAACATTCTACATCCTGGTACCATCCCACTTCCTAGTACCATTCTATATTCTGGTACCATTCCATTTCATAATATCATTCTACATCCTGGTACCATTCCACATCCTGGTACCAACCCACTTCCAAGCACACTCTACATGCTGATACCATTCCACTTCCTAGTACATTCGACATCCTGTCACCATCCCACTTCCTACTACCATTCTACATCCTGGTACCGTCTCAATTCCTTGTACCATTGCCCAACCTGGTACCATTCCACATACTTGTACCATTCTACACCCTGGAAATATCCGACATTCAAGTATCATTCAACATGCTGGTATCATCCCACTTCCTTGTACCATTCCACATCCTGGTATCATTCCACTTCCTAATATGATTCTACATCCTGGTACCATCTCACTTCCTAGTACCATTCCACACCCTGGGACAATTCCACTTCCTAGTTCCATTCTACATCCTAGTACCATTCCACTTTCTTGTACCATTCCACACCCTGGTACCATCCCAATTCCTTGTGCCATTCCACATCCTGGTACCATTCCACTTCCTAGGACCATTCTACATCCAGGTACCATGTCACTTCCTTGTACCATTCTACATACTTGTTCCATTCCACTTCCTAGTTGCATTACACATCCTGGTACCATTCCACTTCCTTGTACCATCCTACATCCTGATACTATCTCACTTTCTGGTACCGTTCTACATCCTTGTACCTTTCTACTTCCTAATACCATTCTACATCCTGGTACTATTCCATTACTACTACCATTTTACACCCTGTTACTATTCCACTTCCTAGTGCCATTCTACACTCTGGTGCTATCCCACTTCCTACTAGCATTCTACATCCTGGTAGCATCCCACTTCCTAGTAATGTTCTACATCCTGATGCTATTTCAATCCCTACTACAATTCTACATCCTGGAACCATTCCACTTACTTGTACCATTCTACAATCTGGTACCATCCTACTTCAGTGTACCATTCCACATCTTGTTTCCATTCCACTTCTTAGTACCATACTACATCCTGGTACTATCCCATTCTACATTCTGGTACAATCCCAGTTCCTGGTACCATTCTACATGCAGTTACTCTTCCACTTCCGTGTACCATTCTATATCCAGGTATCATCCCATTTCCTCATAAAATTCTACATCCTGGTACCATTCAACTTCCATGTACCATTCCACATATTGGTATCATTCCACTTCCTAGTGCAATTCCATATCCTGGTACCATTCCACTTCCTATTACCATTCTACCTCCTGGTACCTTTGTCCTTCCTTTTGCCATTCTACATCCTGGTACCATTCAAATTCCTTGTACCATTGCACAACCTGGTAACATTCCACTCAATTGTACTAGTACTATCCAACATTCTAGTATCATTCAACACCCTGGTATCATCCCACTTCCGTGTACCATTCCACATCCTGGTACCATTCCACTCCTTAGTACCATTCTACATCCTGGTACTATTTCACTTCTATTACCATTCTAAACCCTGATACTATCCCTCATCCTAGTTTCGATCTACACCCTGGTACTATCCCTCTTCCTAGTTCCATTCAACATCCTGGAACCATTCCACTTTCTTGTTCCATTCTATATCCTCTTACCATTCCACCTCTTAGTACCATTCTACATTCAGGTACCATCTCACTTCCTTGTACCATTCTACATACTGGTTCCATTTTACTTCCTAGTAGCATTCTATATCCTGGTACTATCTCACTAACAATGACCATTCTACATTCTGACACCATTCCACATCCTAGTAGCATTCTACATCCTGGTATTGTTCCGCTTTCCAGTGCCATTCTACATCTTGGTACCATCCCTCTTGATAGTACAGTTCTACACTCATGGGTACCACTCCACTTGCTAGTATCATTCTATACCCAGCTGCTACCCTACTTCTTATTACTACTCTATATCCTTGTACTATCCCACTTCCTAGTAACGTTCAATATCCTGGCACCATTCCATTTCATAATACTATTGTAAATCCTGGTACCATTCCACTTCTGAATTCCATTCCACATCCTTGTACCAACCCACTGCCTAGTATCATTCTACATCCTGGTGACATCCCACTTCCTAGATCCATTCAACATCCTGGTACCATTCCACTTTCTTGTACCATTCCACACCCTAGAACCAACCCACTTCCTTGTACCATTCCACGTCCTAGTACCATTTCACCTCTTAGTACCATTCTACATCCAGGTACCATCTCACTTTCTTGTACCGTTCTACATACTGGTTCCATTCCACTTCCTAGTAGCATTCTACATCCTGGTACTATCCCACTTACAATGGCCAGTCTACATCTTGGCACCATTCCACATCCTAGTAGCATTCTACATCCCGGTACCATTACACTTTCCAGTACCATTCTGCATCCTGGTACCATTCCACTTCATAGTACAAGTCTACATCTGTATACCACTCCACTTATCATTCTACACTCAGCTACTACCCTACTTCCTATCACAATTCTAAATCCTTGTACTATCCCACTTCCTAGTAACATTCAATATCTTGGTACCATTCCATTTCATAATATCATTCTACATCCTGGTACCATTCCACTTCTGAATACCATTCCACATCCTGGTACCAACCCACTTCCTAGCACATTCTACATGCTGGTACCATTCCGTTTCCTAGTATATTCTACATCCTGCTACCATCCCACTTCCTGCTACCATTCTACATCCTGGTACCATCCAAATTCCTTGTACTATTGCACAACCTGGTACCATTCCATTTATTTGTACCATTCTACACCCTGGCACTATCCAACATTCTAGTATCATTCAACATCCTGATATCATCACACATCCTTGTACTATTCCACATCCTGTTACCATTCCACTTCCTAGTATGATTCTACATCCTGCCACCATCTCACTTCCTAGTACCATTCTACATCCTGGCCCCATTTTACTTCTTAGTACCATTCTACATGCTGGTACTATACTACTTCTATTACCATTCTACACCCTGGTACTATCCCTCTTCCTAGTTCCAATCTACACCCTGGTGCTATCCCACTTCCTAGTTCCATTCTACATCCTGGTAACATTCCACTTTCTTGTACCATTTTACACCCTAGTACCATCCCACTTACTTGTACCATTCCATGTCATGGTACCATTCCACCTCTTTGTACCTATCTACATCCAGGTACCATCTCACTTCCTTGTACCATTCTACATACTGGTTCCATTCCACTTCCTAGTAGCATCGATATCCTGGTACTATCCCACTTACAATGACCAATCTACATCTTGGTACCATCCCATATCCTACTAGCATTCTACATCCTGGTACTATTACACTTTCCAGTACCATTCTGTATCCTGGTACCATCCCTCTTGAAAGTACCATTCTACACCGTGATGCCATCCAACTTCCTAGTACCATTTTACAACTTGGCACCATTCCACTTCATATTACAAGTCTATATCTGGGTACCACCCCACTTCCTAGTATCATTCTACACTCAGCTAGTATCCTACTTCCTATAACCATTCTACATCCTTGTACTATCCCACTTCCTAGTAACATTCAATATCCTAGTACTATCTCACCAACAATGACCATTCTACATTCTGGCACCATTCCACTTTCCAGTACCATTCTACATCCTGGTACCATCCCTCTTGATAGCACAATTCTACACCAATGGGTACCACTCCACTTCCTAGTATCATTCTACAACCTGGTAACATTCCACTTCATATTACAAGTCTACATCTGGATACCACTCCACTTCCTAGTATCAGTCTACACTCAGCTAGTATCCTACTTCCTATTACGACTCTACATCCTTGTACTATCCCACTTCCTAGTAACATTCGATATCCTGGTACCTTTCCATTTCTTAATATTATTGTAAATCCTGGTACCATTCCAATTCTGAATTCCATTCCACATCCTGGTACCAACCCACTTCCTAACACATTCTACATGCTGGTATCATTCCACTTCCTAGTACATTCTATATCCTGTTATCATCCCACTTCCTTGTACCATTCCACATCCTGGTACCATTCCACTTCCTAATATGATACTGCATCTTGCTACCATCTCATTTCCTTGTACCATTTAACATCCTTGGACCATCCCATGTCCTTGTATCATTGCACATCCTGGTACCATTCCACTTCCTTGTACCATTTTACATCCCTGTACCATCCCATTTCCTAGTACCATTCTACAGCTTGGTACCATTCCACTTCCTTGTACCATTATACACCCTGGTACTCCGCTTCCGTGTACCATTATACACCCTGGTACTATTAAAAATTCACGTACCATTCTACACCATGGTACGATCCCACTTCCAGCTACCATTCTACATTCTGATACCGTCCCACTTCCTTGTACCGATCTACATCCTTGTACCATTCCACTTCCTAGTGCCATTCTACAGCCTGCTAAAATTTCACTTCCTTGTAACATTCTAGACCCTGGTACCATGCAACTTCCTTGTACCATTGCACATCCTGGTACCATTCCACTTCCCAGTACCATTCCACATCCTGGTACAAACCCACTTCCTAGTATATTCTACATCCTGGTACCATTCCACTTCCTAGTACCATTCTACAACATGCTATCATTCCGCTTCTATATAACATTCTAGACCCTGGTGTCATCCCACTTCCTTATACCATTCCACATCCTGATACCATTCCACTTTTTTGCACCATTCTACATTCTGGTTCTATCTAACTTCCTGGTACCATTCTATATCCTGTTTCCATTCAATTTCCTAGTACCATTCTACATCCTGGTACTATTCCATTTCTAGTAGAATTATGCACCCTGGTACTATCCCACTTCCTAGTACCATTCTACATCCTGGTACCATCCCACTTCATAGTACCATTCTACATCCTGGTACCATTCCACTACCTAGTACCATTTTACATTCTGGTAAAATTCCATTTCCTAGTACCATCCAACCATCACCCCAGCAAGAATTAATACAGGAAAAATTCACGGAGGATTCACTAGTGGTCCTTGAGGGTAGTATCAAGGACCATTTTAGTCTCTGGATTACCAAGGCTGGACACTGGTATTGTTTCAGTTACATCTTTTTTTATTTTAACATTTATATCAACCTGGCTGTGGGGCCCAAACATCATAAAGTTTTTTTGAAAGGGTTCAACTTTATACCAACTAGTACAGCCTCCATGGAGGAGACCATTGTGGATTTTTAAATATTTACTAGGAAACTGAATCTTGGGTTAATTATGGAGGATTATGTACCATACCAGCATGCGGCTACTGGTCCAAAGAAAAAGAGCGTGATCAACCCCCCTTGCACTCTCATCTTGGTGTCTTTGAAAAGATGTGTGAGAGAGATATTCAACAGGCTTCGTCCTTTGAGCAAGGGGGATCAAAGAGAAAAGAAAAGAAAAAAATCTGGACAGTTTACATTTTTGGTACTAGAGCAAGTCAAGATTGGTGTTTTTCCTGGTGCTGGCAGAATTTTTTACTGCAGAGGGAAATGTTTTGGCAGTTACACTTTGATGCCTGTAGTTTTCAGGGTTTGAATGACACTATATTTTTAGTGAGCTTAAAAGAAGGGCAAATATTCGCTAAAACTATATTTTATTATTGTTATATTTTATTATTGTGATATTTTACATTTTTGCATTTTATTTTACAAATTTCTTTTTTAACTGCATTTTCTTTATTGCAGAATGTTGCATCAGCAGTTTTGTGGATGTTTTCTTTTTAATTTGAGGAGGGGGTTTAACACTTGTGTGGCACCTTTTTTATGCATAAATTGATTTCCTCTTTACTGCTCTTATTTCTGATGATGTCACTTTGTGATGAAACTACTTAACCAACAGTTTTTCTTGTGGTATGGTTAATAAAGTGTTTTGGATTGCTCTTTGGACTATTCTATGTTCGTTTTTTGTTATTGTGCCTACAGTTTATGTTTGTGACAATTTCTTGTATTTTGATATATTTTTATTTGATTTACACATTTGTTTTTGTTATGTCTGAAGTTAGCACTCCAAGTTTATTGAGGCAAACCTCTCAATTGTCTAAACCTGGAAATCTTACGGCTCTTATTCAGCTTTTGACCCACGCTTTAGTGAATTACGACTGACTGCACTTGTAAACATACGAGGTCAGTTGGAATTTCACCTGCAGCCTGTGTGAACAACAGTCGTCTGGCACTAGCAGTGTTAACAACAGTAACAACAATGGGGTTTTGTTTCTAAAAGTCAGTTGATTAACTGACTTGACAACAGTGAGCCTGGGGCAGCAAAGGAATTTATGCAGCTTCAGGATGGTTCTTTTATGAACCTTGGTGAACAAGTCTCTGTTTTGGAAAATAATTTACTCAAATTTAAAATGCTCCAACTAGACAACGTATTCCTGGCAGAGAGTGTCAGAAGGCAAAAGGTGCCTAAGGGACTATGTCTATGGAAATTCCCGCAGGGTGTTGAGCTTATTTCACCCTTTCATTTGGAGTTGGTGGCATTGTTTGATAGGACTGGGCTCCAGTTGACTCATTTACTTATTAAAGACAATGAGAGAAGAATGGCTAAGTTGAAGAAAATGATTTCTAAAATCACTGACTCCATTGTGAATAATTTGGATTTCTCTAGACACCGTGACTACTACAATAAGGTTTTTCTGATGGTGGAAGGTAAACATATTCAGTACAAGGCCAGGAAAGTTGGTAAGCTGATCCGTGACAAGACATTATAAAAACCATACTGTCTATCCTGTGCCCACTGGTGGGTTCAACTCGGAGAACACCGAGGCTGTATCACATAACTTCCACTCTGCTGTTGAGGCTGATGGGTGCAACGATGTTGAGGTTGCAGTCGAGGATTTTCCCCTGAGATACTCAGCGAGGTTGGTTGATGAGGGGAAGACACAGGTACAAAATCAACAGTACACTGGAGACTCCAACAATCACCCCAAGTAGAATTCACAGAGGATTTGCTAATGGTCCTAGAGGGTGGTATCTTGAACCATTTTGTCTCTGGATTACCAAGGCTGGACACAGGTACTGTTTCAGTTGCATCTTTTTTTGATTTTACTATTTTTAATTATACTAACCTGGTTGTGGGGCCCGAACATCATAAAGTTTTTTTGAAAGGGTTTAACTTTATACCAGCTAGTAAACCCTTCGTGGAGGAGAGCATTGTGAATCTTAAAATCTTTACTAGAAAACTGAATCATGGGTTAATTATGGAGGATCATGTATCATACCAGCATGTGGCTACTGGTCCAAAGAAAAAGAGTGTGATCAACCCCCCCCCCCACCTCCCCCAGCACACTGCTCTAGGTGTCTTTGAAATTATGTGTGAGAGAGACATTTGACAGGCTTTGTCCTCTAAGCAAGGGGGATCAAAGAGAAGAAAAAAATAAAAAATTCTGCAATATGACATCTAACGAAAGGACACTCCTTAATGAATTTATTAAGGACAGGAGCATTAGGTTGCAGGAAACCAGACAAAGGGGGTGTCTAGTTATTATGGACATGCACGACTCTGCTGGGAGATTATACAAATTGCTGAATGACTACAATGTATACATTGTTGTTTCAGTTAACAAAATCAACATTGCCCATTGAGCTATTAGGATAGCTTTGGATGAACTGTTGGCACTTAATTGTATTACTTGGAGTGTTTATGATTATTTGATGGTTGAGCATCCTGTTATTCCCAAGATTATTAGAATTCCGAAGATTCATTCTTCTTTGGACGCTCCATTCTACATCCTATTGTGTTGGCCTGGGGCTCAATTACTGAGCCCCTGGCCAAATTTATTGATCACAAACTCAAAAAGATTTTGTCTCCCTTCCCTCATATTGTCAAGGATTCTTGGGATCTCCTTGACAAGTTAAGGGGAGTTGATTCCAGTGGCACTATTTTGCTTGCAACATGTGACATCAAAAGTTTGTTCATGGTCATCCCACAGGATGTGGGATTGGCTTGGTTTGGTCAAGTGGGTACTAGATTTGGTGGCTTTGATTTTGAGTGGGTGCATTTGGTCACTGAATTGATGGAAATTGTACTTGGAAACAATTTCCTATCATTTGATGGTGAGTTTTTCAAACAAATATCAGGTGTGGCCATGGGTGCATCTTGTGCCCCCTCTTTGCTAACATAGTTCTGCTAAGTTGGGAACTGGAATTTGTCAACAAATGCCCCGAATTTAAGAAATGTAGGGACTATTTCAGGTTATTGGATGATTTGTTGATAATATAGGATGGTTCCTGTCAGAATTATATCCAATTTATGGAAGTCTTGGCTACCAATACCTCGTTTCTTGAGTTCACCCACACTGTTATGAAGACAATATTCACTATCTGGACATAGAGATTACAAAGTTAACTGGTGGGGGATTTGGAACAGAAATATACTGGAAACCTACTTTCTGCAATACCTTTCTGTCTTTTGACAGTTGTCACCCTTTTCATCAAAAGAATGGGGTGGTTAAGAGTCAACTTATTAGAATTTCTAGGTTGACATCAGATGATGGTGCTTGCTTGAAGCAGTTTGATCTTTTAAAGAGTATGTTTCTTAATAGAGGATACCCACAGGACTTGTTGAATAAATTTCAGGATGAAATTTGGGCCCTCAGGGGTGATCATTATTCCCCCTATTATTCTTTCTGGCTTGGTGCATTTGCAGGATGGTGCCAGCTCATTAGATAACAAACACAACATGGTTTTACATTATTCCTTTGATGCTGGGGATATCCAGAAGATTGTACAGAGGAATTGGTACCTACTTTCTAGTAATGTGGATATCAACAAACATTTTGCCACTGCTCCATCATTTATTTTTAAAAATAAGAGGAACATTAATTCATTACTGGAAATGCAGGTGGCTGGGGGGGGGGGGGGTTGGCCCACCCTCTACAAGGAAATGTGGACACTGTAATCAATGTCCCTTTATTTGTTTATCCCCTGGTGACATGTGTCTGTCCAGGTTGACTATTGTTTGTCATGGGAGCAAGTTTAATTGCGATTCTGAGAGGCTTGTTTATCTTGCTCTGTGTGATTCTTTCACAGCCTTTTATATTGGGAAGACTGTCAGTTCCTTAATAATAAAAAAAATTTACCAGCATGACTACAGCATCAGGAAAGATGACAACAAAAGTGTCCTGGCTAGACATGCTGGGCTGTGTGCGGTTTTAGACAGTTTAAATTTTTGGTACTAGAGCAAGTCAAGATTGATGTTTTTCCTGGTGACTGGCAGAATTATTTACTGCGGAGGGGAAATGTTTTGGCAGTTATACTTTGATGCCTGCAGTTTTCCAGGTTTGAATGACACTATATCTATTTCTAGTGAGCTTAAAAGAAGGGTTAATACTATATTTTATTACTGTGATATTTTATTTTTGTGATATTTTACATTTTTGCATTTTTATTTTGCACATTTTTTTAACTGGATTTTTTTTACTGCATTTTCTTTATTGCAGAATGTTGCATCAGTAGTTTTGTGGATGTTTTCTCTTTAATTTGAGGAGAGGTTTAGCACTTGTTTGGCGCCTTTTTATACATAAAAGGATTTCCTCTTTACTGTTCTTGGTTCTGATGATGTCTCTTTGTGATAATAGCACTTAACCAACAGTTTTTTCTTGTGCTACGCTGAATAAAGTGTTATGGATTGCTCTTTGGACTATTCTACGTTTGTTTTTTGTTATTTTCCCTACAGTTTATGATCGTTACCATTTCTTGTGTTTTTAGTATAATTCCTACTACCATCTACATTCTGGTACCATTTCACTTCACAGTATCGTTCTATACTCAGGTATTACCCTACTTCCTAGTGCCATTCTACATCCTGGTACCATCCCATTTCCTACTATCATTCTACATGCTGGTACCATCCCACTTCCTTGTACCATTGCACATCCTGGTACTGTTCTACTTCCTTGTACCATTCTACATCCTGGTACCATCCCATTTCCTAGTATCATTCTACATGCTGGTACCATCCCACTTCCTTGTACCGTTGCACATCCTGGTACCGTTCTACTTCCTTGTACCATTCTACATTCTGGTACCATCCAACTTCCTAGTATCATTCTACATGCTGGTACCATCCCACTTCCTTGTACCATTGCACATCCTGGTACTGTTCTACTTCCTTATACCATTCTACATTCTGGTAACATTCCATTTCCTAGTACCATTCTACATCATAGTATCATTCCGTTCCATGTACTATTACACACCCTGGTATAATCCCATATTCTACTACCATTCTACTGCCTGGTACTGTCAAAAATTCTAGTAACATTCAAAACCCTGGTACTATCCCACTTCCTAATACCATTTTACACCATGGTACTATCCCACCTCCAACTACCATTCTACATCCTAGTATCATCCCACTTTCTAGTACCATTCTACATCCTGGTACCATTCTACAACCTGCTACCATTCCACTTCCGTGTAACATTCTACACTCTTGTGCCATCCCACTTCCTCATACCATTTGACATCCTGGTACCATTTCACTTCCCTGTACCATTCAACATCCGGATAATATCTCACTTCTTCATATCATTCTACATACTGCTACATTCCACTTCCTAGTACCATTCTACATCCTGGTACTATTCAATTTCTAGTACAGTTATACACCCTGGTACTATTCCACTTCCTAGTACAATTCGACTTCCTGCTAACATCCCACTTCCTATTACCATTATACATCCTGGTACCATTTCACTTCCTAGTACCATTCTACATCCTGGTACCATCCCACTTCCTAGTACCATTCTATATCCTGATACCATTCTAATTCCTAGTACTATTCTACATCCTGGTACCATTCTGCTTCCGTGTACCATTCTACTCCCTGGTACTATCAAAATTCTTGTAACATTCAACACCTTTGAACTATCGACTTCCAGTTATCATTCTACACCATGGTAGTATCCCACTTCCAACTACCATTCTACATCCTGGTACTGTCCCACTTCCAAGTACTATTATACATCCTGGTACCATTCCACTTCTTAGTACCATGCTACAACCTGCTACCATTCCACTTCCTTTTAACATTCTACACCCTGGTACCATCCCACTTCCTTGTACCATTCCACATCCTGGTACCATTCCACATCCTGATACCATTCCACTTCCTTGTACCATTCTACATCCTGGTACTATCTCACTTCCTGGTACCATTCTACATCCCAGTACCATTCCACTTCTGAGTATCATTCTACATCCTGGTCCTATTCCATTTCTAGTATCATTCTATATCCTGGTACCCTGTAAAATTAATCATTGGCACTAAGCAGCATATAATTGCAAAGTACCTTGCTAAGGTAAGGGAAAACAGCTCATGTACTTTTCAAAAAAAAGTAGCAAACCAGTCCAAGGGTCAGCTTCCATTGATTTCTCCTGTCCACCTGGTGAATCTGGGCATACTGGGGCAATGCAGCAATTGCCTCATGTACACAGACAACCCTCTCCTCCTACTACCCAACACTACAACCTGTGAGAAATGCACTTACATAGCCAAACTGGAAGCAAAGCTCTCTCCACCCAAGATTGTACTAGACAGTCAAGAGGAGAAGGCTAGCACCCACACTACACCTCAAGCAACACATAGCCCTTCTAAACTCACACCACCAACACCCACACATAGCAACACTAAATCCACATATGCGGAGGCCCTTAACTGTAACCTGCCCAAGCAACAAGGACCTCCGAAGCTGAAATGCAAACAAACACCAATCACAACCAAAGTGTCACATAGCTCACAACACCCGTGTGCCATGCAGCAACAGCCCCTAAGGAAAGACAACGTACCTAACACTTTAGTCATAGGTGACTCTATAGTCAAGCACACTGATATCCCACTCACCAGGCTGAACAAGGAGAAAATTACAGTGAGTTGCCTATCGGGTGCCAGGATCCGCCACATAACTCATGCACTCAAGTCACTCCACAACAAGTACAAATATGTCTCTGTCATTATCCATGTTGGAGTGAATGACATGAGACGTACCTCCCTGGACTACATGAAAAGAGACATGGAAGAGCTCTCCGATCATGTGGCCCAGGCAGGTATGACCCAAGCCCTGAGTAGCATCCTGCCTTTGCCCAGAATGATACCACAATATAAGGACAAAATGATTGACTTCAATAATTGGCTAAGCTTCTGGTGTCATTCAAAGGGAATCCAGTATCTGTCTCCCTGGGACGACATGATCGACAGACCACGATGCTTTGCCAGAGATGGTCTGCACCTGTCACCCCTGGGATTCAGGTTACTGGCTAAGGCTCTTGCCATGCCTATAGTGCCTTTTTTGGGCAAAGTTCAAAGGTCAAAACCACCACCGTAACAGGTACAAGCATGCAAAATCTGAAGGTAATGCTACTCAATGCTAGAAGTCTAAACCTCAAAATGCACTCTCTCGAGGCACTCCTAAAAATGGAGAACATCGATATCTGTGCAGTAATTGAGACCTGGTTCAAGGCTCCAGAGAGCACCCCTGCAATACCAGGCTACAACTCTTTCCACACCTTTCGGCCACCAAACCAGGATCGAAACACTAAAGGTGGAAGAGTGTCCATATTCACCAAGGATACTCACACCACCAGGTTAGTTGCCCAACACAATGAGTCTGAAATTCTCCAGGTGCAACTAACACTAGGTAAGACTGCAATCCAAATTGTAGCTTGCTACAGATCCCCCACCATGCCCCAAGATTCTCACTACACCTTTCTAAACATACTGGAAAATATTAATATACAACCAAACATCCTAATACTGGGTGATTTCAACTACCCTGCAATTAACTGGGAAAACTAGTCATGTACCAACACCTTTGCCCAAGGGGTCTTAGAATTCAAAAATTCCAATGCCCTGGATCAACTAATCCATAGTCCCACCAGGGGCTCCAATATCCTAGAGCTGGTCATTACCAACATGGGAAATCAATGCTCCATACCTGTGGCCACCTCTCTTTGGTCAGATCAGACCATAAGCTAATCACCCTTAACATCCACATCCCACCCCCACCCCCCAGTAAGGGAACCTCCATAAAAAACTTCTCCAAAGCCAACTTTATGCTACTCAAGTCAGAAATTACAAACTTCATGACACCCATGCAGATGGGAACTGTAAGTTCGACTACTGAGTCCTACACTAAGGCATTGTATGAGCACATCCACTCATGCATGAATCATGCCATCCCAAATAGAACCAAGATGTTCTCCTCCAAAAAAAGGAAGCCAATCTCATTGTCCCCTGCCGCAAACAAACTTTACAACAAAAGGAAGAAACTGTTGCAGAAAAGAGGAAAATCCCAGGATGCAAAAAACTCCCTTATCAGCCTCAGTAAGAATCTGAGACCCCTCATAAAATCCTCCAAAGCTAGTTATGAAAATAAAATTGTCAAAGATTCCAAAGACAACCACAAGGCATTCTATAACTATGTCAAGAATCTAAATGGCAATGCTCAGATCTGCTCTGAGCTACCAACAGAATGGTATTAAATACACTGATCCCAAGGATATTGCCAATATCCTGGCAGATTGATTCAGTACCAACTTCACCCCCCTCTCACCCCCTAAATGGCCCATCTCAATAACGGAAGATTGACAAATTCCGGTAATAATGGCCACACAGGAAAAAAACACACTCTCCAAAGCTAAGAATACAGCATCCATGGGACCAGATGACATCCCGGGCTGTGTACTACATAAACTACAAAATGAACTGGCACCTCACCTAAGTGTCATGTTTAATCATACCCTCACCTCAGGCTTCATGCCCACTGAGTGGCGCACAGCTGCAGTTATCCCACTCCACAAAGGGGGATCCACCTTGGATACCGGGAACTATCGCCCCATCAGTCTGATGAGCCTGATCTGCAAGGCCATGGAACGTATTATCATGGAACTTATAAACAAAGACATTGGCAACCTTAAAACACTGGAAACCACCCAGTTTGGGTTCGTGAAGGGCTGGTCTTATCTCCTGAACCTGATTGACTTCTTTGAATCAGTCTCCAGAGCTGTGGATGAGGGTAAGACAGTCCACACAGCCTATCTGGACCTTGCCAAGGTCTTTGACATCATCCACCACTCTGGAATCATAGATAAACTTACTAAGCTGAGCATTAATCCCTACGCCACTTGATGGGTTGCCAACTGGCTTACTGACAGAACCCACACTGTAAAAGTAGCTGACTCCAAATCCAGCTCCAGACAAGTGCAAGTGGAGTACCTCAGGGTTCAGTCCTGGGACCTCTCTTGTTTGGCATCTACTTCTCTGAAGTACAGGCCAACACTAAGGGACTCTGGCTAATGAAGTTCACAGATGACTGCAAACTGGAAGCCATTATTGAATCCCCAAATGATGTTGATACTCTACAAAAGGGCCTTACAGAAACAGATGCTTGGTGCCATAGCCATAGGCTCAAGCTCAATGCCAAGAAATGTATAGTTATCCCCTTTGGGAAAAAACATGTACCCATGAATTACCACATAGGTGGCAGTGCACTAAACACTGAAAGTGTGATGAGAGACTTAGGGACGCAGGTGGACAGTGGTCTCAACTTCAATAACCACATCGCCACAACAGTCAGGAAATCCTTCTATGTGGCACACCTCATCACTAAGGGCTTTTCATCCAGAAAGAAGGAGGTAATTGTCCCACTGTACTCATCCCTCATTAGACCCATTATAGAATACAACGCCCCATTTGGTATGTACCTCTCAAGACATCTGCAACAACTGGAAAGGCCACAGAAATACTCACTAAAAGATTCACAGGCCTAAAGCAGATGCCCTATGCTGACCACCTTAAAAAACTCCAGTTATACTCTGTCACATATCGTCTACTCCGAGGCGATCTCTGCTTAACATACAAGGCCATGTCAAACCTAGAGCTGTTGGACATGCTACACTTAAAGAAATCCCAATCCCTCAGAGCCACACGTTCCAGGGATCTAAACCTTGTCCTCACAATAAACAAAACATGCTGGAGGGATAGGTTCCTGACCCAGAGACTCACCAGACTCTGGAATAGACTGCCCATACATGTCAAGCAGAGTGCTTCTTTGGCCATCTTCAAAAGGAACCTTGATGATTGGATGGGAGAAAGGAAATTCACCCCGGGGATCACGTCAGTCGCCCTGATAGACAGGGTCCAGGGAAGTAAATAGTGTAGGAAGAAATAGCCAGGGAATTGTTATGGATAGGCTTGTATAGGCCCTAGGGCAAATAGCCTAGTACCAACCTATGAACCTATGAACCTTCCCACTTCCTAGCATCATTCTACATCCTGGTATCATTCCAATTCCTAGTATCATTCTACTTCTGGTACCATTCCAATTCCTTGCACCATTCCACATCTGTGTTCCATTCACTTCCTAGATCCATTCTACATCCGGGTACCATCTCACTTCCTACTACCATTCTACATATTGGTTCCATTCCACTTCCTAGTAATGTACTAAATCCTGGTACTATCCCACTTCATACAACCATTCTACCCTCCATTCTTCATGCAGTTACCCTTCCACTTCCTTGTACTATTCTGCATCCAGGTATCATCCCACTTCCTCATAACATTCTACATCCTGGTACTTTTCCACTTCCTTGTGCCATTCCACTTCCTAGTACCATTCCACATACTGGTACTGTTGCACTTCCTAGTGCCATTCTACATCCTGTTACCTTCTCACTTCCTTTTACCATTCTATATCCTGCTACCATTCTATATCCTGGTACTATCTGACTCCCTAGCACCATTCCAAATCCTGGTACAATTCAATTTCCCAGTACCATTCTACATCCTTGTACCATTCCACTTCCTAGTACTATTCTTCATTCTGATACCATTCCACTTCCTAGTACCATTCTACATACTGGTACCATTCCACATCCAGGTACCATCCCATCTCCAAGTAACATTCTACGTCCTGGTACCATTCCACTTCTAAGTATGATTTTACATCCTGATAATTTTGCACTTTCTAGTACCATTCTACATCCTGGTATCATCCTTCTTCCAAGTACCATTCTACATCATGGTAACTTCCTTCTTTCTAGTACTCTTCAATATTCTGGTACCATTCCACTTCATAGTACAAGTCTGCATCCAAATACCACTCCACTTCCTAGTGTCATTCTCTGCTCAGGTATCATCCCACTTCCTAGTGCCATTCTACATCCTGGTACCATCCCACTTCTGAGTAGCATTCTAAATATATATATATATATATATATATATAAATATAGTCTTTTTCGTAGTATCATATTACTTACATCCTTGTTCTGTTCCACTTCTGAATACCATTCCACATCTTGGTACTAACCCACTTCCTAGAACATTCTACATCCTTGTACCATTCCTCTTCCAAGTACATTTTACATTGTGTTACCATCCCACTTCTTTGTACCATTCTACATTCTGATACCATTCCACTTCCTTGTACTAGTCTACATCCTGGTACCATCTCACTTCCTTGTACCATTCCACATCCTATTCCATTCAACTTCCCAGTACTATTCTACATCCTGGTGCCATCTCACTTCGTAGTACCATTCTACATCCTGGTACCATTCCTCTTCCTACTACCATTATACATCCTGGTAACATTCCACTTCCTTGCACCATTCTACATCCTGGTGTTATCCCTCTTCTAGTACCATTCTACACCCTGGTACTATCCCACTTTACAGTACAATTCTACACCTTGGTACCATCCCACTTCCTTGTACCATTTCACATCCTGGTACCATCTCACTTCCTATTACCATTCTACAGACTGGTTCCATTCCACTTCATAGTATGATTCTACATCCATCTTCTATTCCACTGCCTACTTCCATTCAAAATCCTGGTGCCATCCCACGTTCTAGTACCATTCTACATCTGGATACCATCTCAATTCCCCATACCATTCTACATATGGGTTCTATTCCACTTCCTAGTACCATTATAAATCCTAGTACTATCTTACTTCCTATGATGATTCTACAGCCTGTCACCATTTCACTTCCTTGTACCATTCTACATCCTGGTACCATTCCTCTTCCTTTTAACATTCTGCACCTTGGTATCATCCCATTTCCTTGTATCATTCCACATCCTGGTACCATTCCACTTCCTTTTGCCATTCTACATCCTGGTACCATCCCACTTCCTAGTACCATTCTACAACCTAGTACCATTCCTCTTCCTTTTAACATTCTGCACCTTGGTATCATCTCATTTCCTTGTATCATTCCACATCCTGGTACCATTCCACTTCCTTTTGCCATTCTACATCCTGGTACCATCCCACTTCCTAGTACCATTCTACAGTTTGGTACCATTCCACTTTCTAGTACCATTCTACTTTCTGGTACCATTCCACTTCCTAGTGCCAGTTTTCATTATTCTACATCCTGGTACCATTCCCCTACCTAGTACCATTCCTCTTCCTTTTAACATTCTGCACCCTGGTATCATCCCACTTCCTTGTACCATTCTACATCCTGGTACCATTCCACTTCCTTTTGCCATTCTACACCCTTCTACACCCTGGTACCATTCCACTTCCCAGTATTCTGCACCCAGGTACTATCCCACTTCCTAGTACCATTCTACACACTAGTACTTTCCCACTTCCTAGTAGCATTCTACATTTTATTTATTTATTTATTTTCAGTTTGATTACCAGGGAAGTCCACTGGGCCAAGAAGTGCCCATTTTCAGTGGAGGCCCAGGGAGAAAAGCTCCATAAGCAATACCATGAAATAAAGGTTATATAATGTTAAAGGTAAAATACAAGACTAAAATTCATACAGTCAGGAAATACAAATACATAAAATGTGCAAATTCAGATTTTTTTTTTGTGGCAATACAGATATTTACAATATTTACACAAACTAAGGTAGAGTCATCAGCGTATTGGATGACTGTAGTGTCAGGGATGACAGAGTGAAGATTATTTATAAAGATGTTAAAGAGCATGGGTCCGAGGATGGACCCCTGGGGAACACCAGTAGGTGTAGGCAGGAAGGAAGAGGTAGAGTTCTTCCATCTGACAGCTTGAGATCTGTCTGATAGGTAACTGGAGAACCAGGATAGAGTATTAGGGGAGAGATTAAGGTTGGCGAGATGAAAGAGTAGGTGTGTATGGGAGATGGCGTCAAAGGCTTTAGAAGGATCTAGTAGTACTGTGGATACAAGAAGTCCAGAGTCTCGGGCTCGATTGACTGTTTCAAGGAAGGATAGTAAGGCAGTTATGGTGTTGTGGCCAGGGCGGAAGCCATGTTGGGTGGGTGTAAGTAGGTGATTCTGAATTAAGAAAGGCAAAAGTTGGTGGTGGACACATTTTTCTAGAATTTTAGATATTGGAGAGAGTAGGGCAATGGGGCGGAAATTAGAAATAGTGGTGTTTTTACCTCCTTTGTGGAGAGGTAGAATGTAGGCTGAACGCCAAAGTTTGGGTACATACAACTCATTTAAGGATCTGTTAATCAAGATGCTAATTGGGAGAGCAATACCTTCAGCTGCGCATTTGAGGAAGGAGGAGGGTATGTTGTCAGGGGCATTAGAGCATGGCTTAAGTTTAGATAAGAGCCTTTTTATGAAGTTGGTTGAAACTGGTTTGAACTGGAAATTAAAGTGACATTTATTAAGGTTGATGGGTGTTGAGGAGAAGGAGTTGGGTGGATTATTGTTTGGGAATGTTTTGGTTAGTTTAGCTATGGATTCTGTGAAGAAAGTGTTGAAGTGAGAGCTCAGCTCCTTGTCAGTTAAACTAGGGTCAGGGCAGGGATTATTCCTGGACCCTGGGTGGAGAAGGGAATTTACTGATTTCCAGAATTGTTTTGGGTTCTTATTATTTTTGGACTGAAGTTTATTATAGTAGTTTTTTTTTGTCTAAAGTGATTAGTTTTTTTACTTGGTTGTGAAGTTGGGTGTATTGGAGCAAGGCAGAAGGCAGTTTATTTTTCTGATAAAGCTTCCAGGATTTGTCTCTGTGATGCATGATTTGTTTAGTTTCTTTTGTCAGCCGAGGAGCAGAATTAGTTTTGATTCATTTGTTTCTTAGAGGGGCTAGGGAGTTAAGAGTATTTAGGAAGATAGTGTTAAAATGTTCTGCAGCATTGTCTAGGGGGAGAGTGTTTAGGATTTGCCAGTTAATTTGTTTGAAAGTGTTTGTGAAAATTTTGGGGTTAAAGTTGTTAAGATTACAAGTTTGAATGTACTGGTGATGATATTGGGTGGAGTTAGCTGACCGATGAGTGAAGGCAGGGAGATGGTCACTGAAAGTGTCGGGGATGGTACCCGAGAGAATTATTTTGTTTGGATGGGAAACTAGAATCCAGTCTATGATGGATCCTGGAGGGTGGATTTTTTTAGGACGAGTTGTTGAATGGATTACTTGGGTGAAGTTGTATAGGTTAATGGATAGGGAGGGGGAAGGCGTGTTGATTTTATTCCAATCAATATTAACGTTGCCTAGAATGTAGGTTTCATATTTTATTTCAGTCAAGGCCCAGTGAAGAATATTTTCAAGGGTAGAGATGTTGTCGCCTGGGGAGATATATAAGGAAATAATGCAGATATTCTTACATTTATTCAATGTGAGGAGACCTGCTGTTAGTTCAGAATTTTTAAATTGTGGGGTTGGGATTTGCAGAGGGATTAGAGATAGACGGTTAGAGTAGATTAGAGCAGAGCCTCCACCTTTTTTATTCTGAGGATGTGGAAACCTGGAGGTAAGATTTCAGAGTCAGTAATATGGGGTTTTAGCCAGGTTTCAGAGATGGCTAAGATGCCAGGTTGGTTGTGATTAATCCAAGCTTGTACTTGGTGGATTTTGTTGTTAAGGCTCTGGGCATTGATAGTGAAGAACTTAAGAGTGTTAAGAGAGAAAGTAGAAGAGGAAGAGGAAGGGGGGAAAGGGTTATCTGTAGTAGGGGAAGAAGGGGTGGAGGGAAGGAGTTGTTTATATTGAGGCAGGGGGCGGGGTTAGGATGGATATCTCCAGATAAGGCTAGGGCATTACTGGCAGTAGCTTTTGGCCTTGTGGGTTTGTATAGTAGGAAGTTGTTTGGGGTTAGCAGTAGTTTAAGTCTGAAAGTTTTTGTTGGGGTGGAGTAGACTTTGGGCCGGAAAAGGTGCAGTAGTTTAGGTGGAATAAGGGAGGAGGATATGCAGTGGAAGTGATTGAGTAGAAGAGGATGCAGGTGAGTGTAAGGGATAGTTTGAGTAGAAGGTAGGTATGGGGGAGCTTTGGAAGAGTAAGAAGTAGCATGATATAGGGGAATTAGTAAGATAAGAAGGGAGCAGGGGAGTTGGGCAATATAGATGATTTGGGAGGGCATGTTTAGAATGGGTGGGTTAAAGAAGGGGGAGATATGATGGAAGTGAACAGGCTAGTTGAGGAGAGGAGGTAAAGAGGTAGAAGGGGTGTTATAATTTAGCAGATTGGAGAGGGGGAGATTAATCGTAGAGAGGGTGTAGGAAAGAGGTGAGGGAGGAATAAGAGTAGGAGGGGAAATAAGAAGAGGACTGAGATTAGATAATTGATATAGGAGGGAGGGGTAAAAGAAGAGGACTGTGATTGGTTAATTGATATGGGTGGGAGGAATTTGTGAGGAATAAATATAGAGGTGCTGGGGGCGGGTGAGAATTGGGGGCAGGGTAGGGGAGCGGAGTGAGCCCGCAGGGCGAATGGAGCGGGTAAAGCTAAAGGAGGAGAATGTGAGGAAGACAATCAGTAGAGTGTGATAGTCAAAGGTGAGTTTGCAGTGAATTGTGAGAGGTAGAAAGACTTAGAGAGAAATGGAGTAGTGGGTAGATATATAGATGAAGGCCAGTAGGAGAAGGTAAGAGGTTTTATAAGGGGTAGAGAAGGGGTGTTTGTAGAGTGAGAATGGATAGGTAGACCTGGGACAGGAGCGCCACCTAGTGGCAAGTTAGTCTAATGCAGTAGAGACCCCAGAAAGAGATATCAAGTAAGGGGAAGGAGGGAGCTATCATGGTCCGGGATAGGGGGTGTAATTATAAAAGGTGGAAAAGGATTAATTAAGGGGTGAAAGAGAGGGGAGTTGTGGCTGCTAGCTAGCCTGGCAGGGAAGCGCACTGCGACCTAGTAGAAATTAAATTAATTACTACAAAGTGTTAAGCAGTACACATACTTTCACTTAAAGTCCTTGCTGGGAGAGGCACTCAGGGAGCAGTATGGGCTTTCAGTTTTGGTGTAATTGTCCTTTTTTTTGGGTTCTTGGCAAGTACGTCTGGGAGGGTACTTTCAGTGGGTTAGAGCAGAATAGGCAGGAGCCCAAGATAGAAGATGCAATGGAGAGAAAAAAATATAATGAAACAGGCAGTGTAGGAGCCAAGAGTTCACAGGCAGACAGTTATTAAACATACATATTTAAGTTTGAAAATTAATGTATGTAGCAGCAGAGCTAGACAAAATGTTACACTCTTACAAATATCTTAAGGTACAGACAATGCACAGATAGGTAAACTAGGAATAAAACAGTTCCTTGTGCGCAAGGTTATTTTAAGTGAGCAAACAATTAGTTAAATAGACTGACTGCAAGCAACAAATAACAAAGTACAGATAGGTAAAACTATGGGTGAAACAGTCCCTAGTATGCAGAGTAATTTGGATTAGGTAGACAGTAATTAATTACAGACTAAATATGCACAGTTGGAACAAGCTGCAATGACTGGACCTTGGCTAGCGACTAAGGCAGCCCCAAAACAGCTAATTAGGAATCCTCATGCAAGCAACGAAACCATACACAGAAAAGAACTGTGGTTTAAAAGCTTTAGAGCAACTAGCATAGAATCAGATTAACGACAAAGCAAAGCCCCAAACAGCTATTCCAAGCCACGTGCTAAACGCTAGAATAAGCTGAGCGTTTACAGATGCAATAGGAAGTAGTCACAAAAGTACTGCTTACTAAGCAACTAGCACTAATTTAGAATAACAGAGTGAACTATCCCAGTAATGCAGTTAAGTATCAGTTTAAACTAACCAGTGCAGATTCAGTAAAACAACTAAATAAACAAATCCCTATCGGTTAAACACAAGTTCCGCGTGCAAAGCACTTTATTAATTAAGCGTTTGCAGCGGGAAACTACTAGCAGTATTTTAGATTAACAGAGTAAAATATCCCAGTAATGCAGTTAAGTAACAGTTTAAACTAACTAGTACAGATTCAGTAAAACTACTAATAAACAAATCCCTATCAGTTAAACACAAGTTCCACGTGCAAAGCACTTTATTAATTAAGCGTTTGCAGCGGGAAAGCATGTACATATAATTCACACTTTAGTAAAGCCAGTAAAGTAATGGGAAGCACATAACAAAAATCCAGAGTTACAGTTAGCAGTGGAGTCCTTCGGACAAACTTACAATAAGGTGCAGACGCTGGAGCCAGGGAAGCACAGCAGCCAGGGGCCGGACTAGAGAATTAAGATGGCGTCTGCTTGGATGTGGGAACTATATGGAGTAGGAGAGGAAATGGGCGGAATGGGAGGAGTGAGTGGGCTGGGGAGGAAAGGGAGAGTACGGGGAGGGCAGATACAGACCAGAAGTCGTGAGGTGAAACTATCTGTTAAGGCAGTTCAGGAAGTAAAAGAGAGAGGATTACGGAGGGTTAAAGAGAACTAACTAGTACTGTGGATACAAGAAGTCCAGAGTCTCGGGCTCGATTGACTGTTTTCAAGGAAGGATAGTAAAGGCACGGTTATAATTGTTGTAAATGGGGGCCAGGCGGAAGCACGTGTTAGGAGTGGAGTGTAAGTGATTCTGAATTAAGAAAACCAAAAGTTGTGGTGGACACATTTTCTAGAATTTTAGATATTGGGAGAGAGTAGGGCAATTTAAGGAAGTGAAAGAAGAAATAGTGCCCAGTGTTTTACACTCAACTTTGTGGAGAGGTAATGGAATGTAGGCTGAGCCTTAAGATTTGGTACCTCTAACTCATTTAAGGATCATGTTAATCAAGATGCTAATTGGAAACAATACACCTTCAAGCATTTCTTGAGGAGGAGGAAGGTATGTTTGTCAGGGGAATTGAAGCATGGCAAGTTTAGATAAAGAGCACTTTTATAAGTTGGTTGAAACTGGTTTTGAACTGGAAATTAAAAAGTGACATTTATTAAGGTTGATGGGTGTTGAGGAGAAAGAGTTGGGGAGTTGGGTGGATTATTGTTTTAGGAATGTTTTGGTTAGTTTAATGGATTCTGTATGAAGAAAGTGTTGAAGTGAAGAGCTCAGCTCCTTGTCAGTTAAACTATAGAGGTCCAGACGAGTTATTCCTGGACCCTGGGTGAGGGAATTTACTGATTTCCAGGGTTGTTTTGGAGTTCTTATTATTTTTGGACTGAGAAGTTTTATTATAGTAGTTTTTGTCTAAAGTGATTGAAGTTTTTTACTTGTGGTTGTGTAGCAGAGTTGGGTGTATTGGAGCAAGGCAGAAGGCAGTTTATTTTTCTGATAAAGCTTCAGGATTTGTCTCTGTGATGCATGATTTGTTTAGTTTCTTTTTGTCAGCCGAGGGCAGAATTAGTTTTGATTCATGTTTGTTTCTTAGAGGGCTAGGGAGTTAAGGTATTTAGGAAGATAGTGTTAAAATGTTCTGCAGCATTGTCTAGGGAAGTGTTTAGGATTTGCCAGTTAATTTGTTTGAAAATGTTTGTGAAAATTTTGGGGTTAAAGTTGTTAAGATTACGAGTTTGAATGTACTGGTGATGATATTGGGTGAGTTAGCTGACCGATGAGTGAAGGCAGGGAGATGGTCACTGAAAGTGTCGAGGATGGTACCTGAGAGAATTATTTTGTTTGGATGGGAAATGAGAATCCAGTCTATGATGGATCCTGGAGGGTGGATTTTTTAGGACGAGTTGTTGAATGGATTACTTGGGTGAAGTTGTATAGGTTAATGGATAGGGAGGGGCGTGTTGATTTTATTCCAATCAATATTAGCGTTGCCTAGAATGTAGGTTTCATATTTTATTTCAGTCGAGGCCCAGTGAAGAATATTTTCAAGGGTAGAGATATTGTAAGCCTGGGGGAGATATATAAGGAAATAATGCAGATATTCTTACATTTTATTCAATGTGAGGAGACCTGCTGTTAGTTCAGAATTTTTGAATTGTGGGGTTGGGATTTGCAGAGGTTAGAGATGAAGCGGTTCAGAGTAGATTAAACAGAGCCTCCACCTTTTTATTCACCCATGTCTTCACAGGATGTGAAACCTGGAGGCCAGATTTCAGAGTCAGTAATATGGGGTTTTAGCCAGGTTTCAGAGATGGCTAAGATGTCAGGTTGGTTGTGATTAATCAAGCTTGTACTTGGTGGATTTTGTTGTTAAGGCTCTGGGCATTGATAGTGAAGAACTTAAGGTGTTAAGAGAAAGTAGAGAGGAAGAGGAAGGGGAAAGGGTTATCTGTAGTAGGGAAGAAGGGTGGAGGAAGGAGTTGTTTATGTTGAGGCAGGGTCGGGGTTGGGATGGATATCTCCAGATATAGGGCATTACTGGCAGTAGCTTTTGGCCTTGTGGGTTTGTATAGTAGGAAGTTGTTTGGGGTTAGCAGTAGTTTAAGTCTGAAAGTTTTGTTGAGGTGGAGTAGACTTTGGGCGGGAAAAGGTGCAGTAGTTTAGGTGGAATAAGGAGGATATGCAGTGGAAGTGATTGAGTGAAGAGGATGCAGGTGAGTTTAAGGGATAGTTTGAGTAGGAGGTAGGTATGGGGAGCTTTGGAAGAGTAAGTAGCATGATATACGGAATTAGTAAGATAAGAAGGGAGCAGGGGAGCAATATAGATGATTTGGGCATGTTTAGAATGGGTGGGTTAAAGAAGGGGAGATATGATGGAAGTGAACAGGCTAGTTGAGGAGAGGAGGTAAAAGAGGTAGAAGGGTGTTATAATTTGCAGATTGGAGGAGATTAATTGTAGAGAGGGTGTAGGAAAGAGGTGAGGGAGGAATAAGAGTAGGAGGGGAAATAAGAAGAGGACTGAGATTAGATAATTGATATAGGAGGGAGGGGTAAAAGAAGAGGACTGTGATTGGTTAATTGATATGGGTGGGAGGAGTTTGTGAGGAATAAATGTAGAGGTGCTGGGGGTGGGTGAGATTTGGGGGAAGGGTAGGGGAGCGGAGTGAGTCTGCAGGGCGAATGGAGCGGGTAGAGCTAAAGGAGGAGAATGTGAGGAAGACAATCAGTACAGTGTGATAGTCAAAGGTGAGTTTGCAGTGAATTGTGAGAGGTACAAAGACTTAGAGAGAAATGGAGTAGTGGGTAGATATATAGATAGATGAAGGCCAGTAGGAGAAGGTAAGAGGTTTTATAAGGGGTAGAGAAGGGGTGTTTGTAGAGTGAGAATGGATAGGTAGACCTGGGACAGGAGCGCCACGTAGTGGCAAGTCAGTCTAATGCAGTAGAGACCCCAGAAAGAGATATCAAGTAAGGGGAAGGAGGGAGCTATCGTGGTCCGGGATAGGGGGTGTAATTCTAAAAGGTAGAAAAGGATTAATTAAGCAGCGAAAGAGAGGGGAGTTGTGGCTGCTAGCTAGCCTGGCAGGGGCACTGCGACCTAGTAGAAATTAAATTAATTACTACAAAGTGTTAAAGCAGTACACATACTTTCACTTAAAGTCCTTGCTGGGAGAGGCACTCAGGGGCAGTATGGGCTTTCAGTTTTGGTGTAATTGTCCTTTTTGGGTTCCTGGCAAGCACGTCTGGGAGGGTACTTTCAGTGGTTAGAGCAGAATAGGCAGGAGCCCAAGATAGAAGATGCAATGGAGAGAAAAATGTAATGAAACAGGCAGTGTAAGAGCCAAGAGTTCACAGACAGACAGTTATTAAACATACATATTTAAGTTTGAAAATTAATGTATGTAGCAGCAGAGCTAGAAAAAATGTTACACTCTTACAAATACCTTAAGGTACAGACAATGCACAGATAGGTAAACTAAGAATAAAACAGTTCCTTGTGCTAAGGTTATTTTAAGTGAGCAAACAATTAGTTAAATAGACTGACTGCAAGCAACAAATAACAAAGTACAGATAGGTAAAACTATGGGTGAAACAGTCCCTAGTATGCAGAGTAATTTGGATTAGGTAGACAGTAATTAATTACAGACTAAATATGCACAGTTGGAACAAGTTGCAATGACTGGACCTTGGCTAGCGACTAAGAGAGTCCCAAAACAGCTAATTAGTAATCCTCATGCAAGCGACAAAACCATACACAGAAAAGAACTGTGGTTTAAAAGCTTTAGAGCAACTAGCATAGATTCAGATTAACGACAAAGCAAAGCCCCAAACAGCTATTCCACCACGTGCTAAGCAACGCTAGAATAAGCTGAGCGTTTACAGATGCAGTAGGAAGTAGTCACAAAAGTACTGCTTACTAAGCAACTTGCACTAATTTACAATAACAGAGTGAACTATCCCAGTAATGCAGTTAAGTATCAGTACAAACTAACTAGTGCAGATTCAGTAAAACAACTAAATAAACAAATCCCTATCGGTTAAACACAAGTTCACGTGCAAAGCGCTTTATTAATTAAGCGTTTGCAGTGGGAAACTACTAGCAGTATTTTAGATTAACAGAGTAAAATATCCTAGTAATGCAGTTAAGTAACAGTTTAAACTAACTAGTGCAGATTCAGTAAAACTACTAATAAACAAATCCTATCAGTTAAACACAAGTTCCACGTGCAAGCACTTTATTAATTGCGTTTGCAGCGGAAAGCATGTACATATAATTCACACTTTCTAGTAAAGCCAGTAAAGTAATGGGAAGCACATAACAAAATCCAGAGTTACAGTTAGCAGTGGAGTCCTTCGGACAAACTTACAATAAGGTGCAGACGCTGGAGCCAGGGAAGCACAGCAGCCAGGGGCCGGACTAGAGAATTAAGATGGCGTCTGCTTGGATGTGGGAACTATATGGAGTAGGAGAGGAAATGGGCGGAATGGGAGGAGTGAGTGGGCTGGGGAGGAAAGGGAGAGTACGGGGAGGGCAGATACAGACCAGAAGTCGTGAGGTGAAACTATCTGTTAAGGCAGTTCAGGAAGTAAAAGAGAGAGGATTACGGAGGGTTAAAGAGAATGGGGAGATTACAGTAGGAGCGACAGGGTCACACCAGGAATAGTCTGTATGAAAGGAAGTTAAGAGAGACAAGAAGAATATAAAGATAAGACTAGTGGGACAAGAGCCAAAGGAGGAGAATGTGAGGAAGGCAATCAGTAGAGTGTGATAGTCAAAGGTGAGTTTGCAGTGAATTGTGAGAGGTAGAAAGACTTAGAGAGAAATGGAGTAGTGGGTAGATATATAGATGAAGGCCAGTAGGAGAAGGTAAGAGGTTTTACAAGGGGTAGAGAAGGGGTGTTTGTAGAGTGAGAATGGATAGGTAGACCTGGGACAGGAGCGCCACCTAGTGGCAAGTCAGTCTAATGCAGTAGAGACCCCAGAAAGAGATATCAAGTAAGGGGAAGGAGGGAGCTATCGTGGTCCAGGATAGGGGGTGTAATTATAAAAGGTAGAAAAGGATTAATTAAGTGGCAAAAGAGAGGGGAGTTGTGGCTGCTGGCTAGCCTGACAGGGAAGCGCACTGTGACCTAGTAGAAATTAAATGAATTACTACAAAGTGTTAAGCAGTACACATACTTTCACTTAAAGTCCTTGCTGGGAGAGGCACTCAAGGAGCAGTATGGGCTTTTAGTTTTGGTGTAATTGTCCTTTTTTGTGGGTTCTTGGCAAGTACGTCCAGGAGGGTACTTTCAGTGGGTTAGAGCAGGATAGGCAGGAGCCCAAGTTTCACTTAAAGTCCTTGCTGGGAGAGGCACTCAGGGAGCAGTACGGGCTTTCAGTTTTGGTGTAATTGTCCTTTTTTGTGGGTTCTTGGCAAGTATCTGGTATCTTCTCATTTTCTAGTGCTGTTCAACACCCTGGTACCATCCCTTTCCCTAGTACCATTCTACATCCTGATACTATCCCACTTCCTAGTATCATTTTACATCTTGGTACCATTCCACTTACTATTACCAATCTGCATCCTGGTACCATTCCACATACTGGCACTATCCCACTTCTTAGTACCATTCTACACCCTGATACCATTCCACTTCTTAGTACCATTCTACACACTGGGACTATCCCACTTCTTAGTACCATTCTACACCCTGATACCATTCCACTTCTTAGTACCATTCTACACCCTGATACCATTCCACTTCTTAGTACCATTCTACACTGGGACTATCCCACTTCTTAGTACCATTCTACATCCTGATACCATTCCACTTCTTAGTACCATTCTGCACCCTGATACCATTCCACTTCTTAGTACCATTCTACACACTGGGACTATCCCACTTCTTAGTACCATTCTACACCCTGATACCATTCCACTTCTTAGTACCATTCTGCACCCTGATACCATTCCACTTCTTAGTACCATTCTACACACTGGGACTATCCCACTTCTTAGTACCATTCTACACCCTGATACCATTCCACTTCTTAGTACCATTCTACACCCTGATACCATTCCACTTCTTAGTACCATTCTACACCCTGATACCATTCCACTTCTTAGTACCATTCTACACACTGGGACTATCCCACTTCTTAGTACCATTCTACACCCTGATACCATTCCACTTCTTAGTACCATTCTACACCCTGATACCATTCCACTTCTTAGTGCCATTCTACACTCTGATACCATTCCACTTCCTAGTACCATTCCATACCCTGATACCATTCCACTTCTTAGTACCATTCTGCACCCTGATACCATTCCATTTCTTAGTACCATTCTACACAGTGGGAATATCTCACTTTTTAGTACCATTTTACATCCTGATACCATTCCACTTCTTAGTACCATTCTACACCCTGATACCATTCCACTTCTTAGTACCATTCTACACCCTGATACCATTCCACTTCTTAGTACCATTCTACACACTGGGACTATCCCACTTCTTAGTACCATTCTACACCCTGATACCATTCCACTTCTTAGTACCATTCTACACCCTGATACCATTCCACTTCTTAGTACCATTCTACACCCTGATACCATTCCACTTCTTAGTACCATTCTACACACTGGGACTATCCCACTTCTTAGTACCATTCTACACCCTGATACCATTCCACTTCTTAGTACCATTCTACACACTTCTTAGTACCATTCTACACCCTGATACCATTCCACTTCTTAGTACCATTCTACACCCTGATACCATTCCACTTCTTAGTACCATTCTACACACTGGGACTATCCCACTTCTTAGTACCATTCTACACCCTGATACCATTCCACTTCTTAGTACCATTCTACACCCTGATACCATTCCACTTCTTAGTACCATTCTACACCCTGATACCATTCCACTTCTTAGTACCATTCTACACACTGGGACTATCCCACTTCTTAGTACCATTCTACACCCTGATACCATTCCACTTCTTAGTACCCTTCTACACCCTGATACCATTCCACTTCTTAGTACCATTCTACATGATACCATTCCACTTCTTAGTACCATTCTACATGATACCATTCCACTTCTTAGTACCATTCTGCACCCTGATACCATTCTCCTTCTTAGTACCATTCTACACAGTGGGACTATCTCACTTCTTAGTACCATTTTACATCCTGATACCATTCCACTTCTTAGTAACATTCTACACCCTGATACCATTCCACTTCTTAGTACCATTCTACACACTGGGACTATCCCACTTCTTAGTACCATTCTACACCCTGATACCATTCCACTTCTTAGTACCATTCTACACCCTGATACCATTCCACTTCTTAGTACCATTCTACACCCTGATACCATTCCACTTCTTAGTACCATTCTACACACTGGGACTATCCCACTTCTTAGTACCATTCTACACCCTGATACCATTCCACTTCTTAGTACCATTCTACACCCTGATACCATTCCACTTCTTAGTACCATTCCTACACACTGATACCATTCCACTTCTTAGTACCATTCTACACACTGGGACTATCCACTTCTTAGTACCATTCTACACCCTGATACCATTCCACTTCACCATTCTACACAGCACTTTTAGTACCATTTTACATCCTGATACCATTCCACTTCTTAGTACCATTCTACACCCTGATACCATTCCACTTCTTAGTACCATTCTACACACTGGGACTATTCCACTTCTTAGTACCATTCTACACCCTGATACCATTCCACTTCTTAGTACCATTCTACACCCTGATACCATTCTACTTCTTAGTACCATTCTACACCCTGATACCATTCCACTTCTTAGTACCATTCTACACACTGGGACTATCCCCCTTCCTAGTTCCATAAGATAACAGCTGTGATTTAAGACAATTTATTTCTCTGTCTCTCTCTTTTTCTATCTCTGGCAATTTTCTTCCTGTATTACACAATATGACTTCTTAATTTTGTTTTTGATGTTCATTTGCAGAATATTTTTATCTTAATAACTATAGACTAAGAAAATGTTTTTTTTCATTTTGAAGCATATTTTCCTTCATACATATGGATCATTAGAGCGCCACATTATTTAACAATAGTGACTTAACTTTTTTCCCTGCTTACATGACATTTGTTTGCTGTGCTGCCATCAAAATGCACATTGTGCTAGGTTTGCATTCAGTTTTGCATTTCTTTCTTTATGAGTTTGAGTCACAGGCTCTTACAGCTATTACCCATTACTTTTTATACTTTTGGCAAAAGACAAGTTAGTGGACAAGATGTCAGCATCCGTGCTTTCTTTGCTAGCTTCTTAATAGAAGTACAACACTTAATAATGTCAATCCTGATATTTCAAAAATAAAAATGCAATCCCCTAAAAACAGCAAATTCTTAATCTCACATTTATACTACCACCTGAAATGTAAAGCTGTACTAACCCACATCCCACGATATGTATAGCCATACCTACATCTATGTCTATATAAATAGATAGCTAGAGCTATAAATATAGATATAGATATAGATATAGATATAGATATAGATATAGATATAGATATAGATATAGATATAGATATAGATATAGATATAGATATAGATAAATTATCCTTTTGCTGGCCAGGTTAATGCCACATGACTGGAGGTCTCTTTTCAAGGGGAAACCCAAAGTCATATTTATATTTCTGGGGGAAAGCTGGCCAGGGTATTGGAGAATATTCCCTATTATTTTCAACAAGAGCCATGGAATCCTTTACATCCACCTGCGCTACCACCAACTCAAGCAGATTGCCCTCAGATTAACATCTCATCTGAAGAACCATACACTCAGGCATACAGCATCTCCAAATGCTTCACTGCAGTGCCAGCAATCCAGTTATCTTCCAGCCTTCTGGTCTTGTACAGAAAGAGTGTGCTACTAGTTGTGCTACATTCAATGCATGTGTATATATATTCATTCAGATTCAGCTGTACCTTGAAGACCGAAGAATACTCTGATTTATTCTCATCAGATTTTTAATGAGTACCCTTTTTTCTATCTCACTAGAGCCTTAAAATACGTTTTTTCTAGACCAAATAATATACAAATTACTGCCCTGCAGAAAGGAGTGTTTTCCTGGAACACCAGCTGCATACAACTCTATGACTGTGCAAAGTCAGTAACAGCAGAGAGCAGCTTTTGTTGTAAATGACATTAAATCTGACAACATTGGGCTCACAAGAAATTTAAATAAGGGTGGAGATCCTGCACCTAATAAATTATTAGCTTTTAGAAAAGCAGTTTAATTTAAGCATGGTTTCAACAAAAAAGGGAGCAAAACATCTAAAATATCCAAAATACAACTGAGAGGTATTAAAAATAAAAAAAAATGTTTGCTAATAGTTTCCACAACGATTGTGAAAGTAAGTGATAATATTTGGACACTCCCATTCTAAGTAAATGAAAAGACAGCCTGAAGGTGAGGGGAGTTTGTAAAATCAAGATATCATCTGGAGGGAAGGGGAAAACTTACTTTTCAAAATTATGCCATTGTGGCCACCCTGAATGAGTAACATGTCTTCAAAATATTTGTTGCAGTCTGGAAATGTTGGAACATTCCCATAGCAGTTTGTCAAGCAAATACTCCATATTAGCTAGTTAATAAATGACTGATTATCAATTAATACTATATAAAAGGGCAGCCATGGTGGTGCAGTGGTTAGCATTTTCGCCTCACAGCAAGAGGTTCTCCGGTTTGATCCTTGGCTGGGGTGCCTTCTGTGTAGAGTCTGCATGTCCTCCCTGTGGTCACATGGGTTTCCTCCGGGTGCTCCAGTTTCCTCCCATATCCCAAAGACATGCTGTAGGTGGATTGGACACTCCAAATTGGCCCTAGGTGTGAGTGTGTGTGTGTGCCTTCAGTGGAAGGCTGGGTGCTGGGCTGGCAACTTGACACCGTAAAACTCCACTGCCAATCATGAGCAGACAGGTGATATGCTGTGGTGACCCCTAACCGGGAAAAGCTGAAAGAAGAAGAAAAGGAACTAGCCTGGGGAGCTAGAAAAAGGAAGTCCATTCCTCAACTGAAGGTTCAAACGTGCATGAGTTAGAGTTTATCCATTGCTGGCATTTTCAAATACATCAACCCCTGTTTTTATTTATTTATTTTTCTCAGTTTATAGTACTTCTGGTTGAAGTAGAGTCCATACCTTTTTTGCCACCTGTCTAATCATTAGTCTGAGGAATACTGCCCACTCATTCAAGAAAGTCTTCCCAGTAGCATCCTCTGCAGCTGTGGATACTATACATGCAAGTATGGCAGAAAGTGACATAAGATCAAGGAATAACGTCGGCCTATTTTTCTGTACTTTTGTGCATTTGCTTGTTATTCAAACCTCTGGTAGAATAAGCTTTTTAATGCAGCCACATGCTCAAACAAAGTTTGGGGTGAATCCACTAGAGTCTTCACCTGTGTTGTTCCTCTCTCTCTCTTCACACTAAGCAAGGTTCTCCTATTGCAGTGCCTCAATCAAATATAGAAGTCGAGTGAAACTCTGGCCTTATGAATACGTTATATCTCAGTCTTACATGTATTGCTGTTTCTTCTTGGATCTGAGCATGAGCAGACTGATTGTCTGCTGGTAATGAGCTGTTGCTCCCCTCTATCCTCAGTTCAACAGCCACCCTCCAAAGCTATTACTTTTAAAAGCTTCTATTTATTTACCTTTTTTGATCAGGTTAGTCTCACTTGTTTAATAGCCTCTTTTTAATGGAGACTCAAAGTAGGATTTTACAACATTGGAGAAATTTAGCCAAGGCATTAGGAACCCCACCTCCGACTCTTTTCAATAGGTACCATGGGATCTTCTGCATCAACCTGACCTATCAACAGCTGACGCAGATGGGACCTCTGTTTTAGATCTAATCCATTCAGGAGTGCAGCAATACCCTTGTGTTGTACTGCAGTGTCAGCAATCCACTTATCTGGTGTGGGAATAGAACCCACAGCCTTTTGTATTAAAGGCAAGTGTGTTACCTGCTGCACCAATGACACTATAGCAATCAGCTTCCACTATTAGAGTCACAACAAGCCTTCTCTATCAAAGCTGCTTAATGCATCACAATAAATATTTATTTATTTATTTATTTGAATTTGTTTACCAGGTTAGAGCAGTGATTAATTCTGACCAATTTCATTCTCAACACAGGGTCAGGACCTGACCTGACATAAAAAATAGACAAAAGTACAATAACACATAAGTGACAGTAAAACAGTATGCATAGTAAATGCAATATATTCATTTACAGTATGTATAAAAGATTCAAAACATTTGACCCAACAAACACTCATTCACAAATGGAAACTATAGGAATAAAAATCATGGTAAGGGTAATTTGAGCACCTAATGAGATAGCACGGTTAGACATAAAATTATTCACCTAAGAGCATATGAGAAGTAAAAGTATAGTAAATTAGAGATGTGAAAGGGTGCAACGGTTCTTCATGGTTGACTTAGACTGGAGAAGAGCTCTGCTACTTACATGAGCTACTGAACTGCCCTTCTTGGATTACTCCTCTCCCTCTCCCTTTTCCACATCTACACGCAGCATCAAGTGCAGTCCCTCTATTCTTCTACCTGCATATCTTCAGAAACCATTCCCTATCCCTGTCTACACCTCCCACCCCTCTGTGACACCTGAAACCATTCTCTCTCATTAACAAAACATACCAAATACACCTTCACTTATGCACACACAATAAAAACACCGGTCAAATATAAAGCAAAACACACTCCCTGGGATTCATTAACAATCATGGAGGCTATTCAGACCTACACAATCACAGTGTGTCAACATGATAAGCAACAGCACTCACTGAATATGCAAGCAGCTCATCACATTTACGTTTCCAAGCACTATTTCCTGGCCAGCAGCAGCAGTGTTGGCAGCCACAAAATGGTTCGGGAAACCATGAGCACACAATCTAAACAAGCAAACGTATCATGTGAGCGTGAGTGGACAGCTTATATTAGGTAAGGACAAGTGACATATAAGAATGTCGATGCAGGGGAAGTGAAATGTGGAGATTGTACACAGAATACAATGTCAATAGTGCCGGGATAAGTATGAAGGGAGGGGAAATGGAAAAAAATGCACTCAGTTCATGCATTCAAATGTGATGATGTCACAAAGAAACATTTTCTACAGAAAGATGTCCATACTGATGGTAATAATAAATAATCTTGTTTTAAGTTGTGTACACATGCATAACTTAAAAATAGACATACTAACAATGGATGTGAGAGGAGCAGATTGCAACATTGGAAGAAACAGGAGTAAATGTGATATCAATGTTGATAACATGTCAAGCTGCGATAATAGTTAGAAAGGACAATGGATACATTAGGGGCCATTCATATACAGTGCATTTACTGAATATGATCTTTATAAAGGGAATATATGTTTGATAACTGACTACAGTGTTGCATCCTCCACTCCATCCTATATAAATAAGGCATGAGCCATGCAGCAGCTGTGTCATACACAGAAGAAAGAGACATGTTTTAATATTTGTTGTTATTGGACAACCATCGATAGGGGGGTATATTACCTACATGTCTTACAGGCATGTGTTTTATATACATGTACATCTTAAACAGTCTTCTTCTTCGGCTTTACTTCCCGGTAGGGAATCTCGCCAGCGATCACCTTGTTGATGGGTGAATAGAAGTGAGTGTTGGAGTCGGTGTGGCCAATGCCCAGCCCGCGCCCAACCACTCTCACCACACACCACACGCACACCAGTAGGCAAATTTAAGTGTCCATGTCACCTGATGGGGGAGGAGGAAATGTGGAGGAGGAGAGACCCCCCGGAGGAACCTGGGGAGGACAGCAGAAGGCACAGGCTTCCCAAGGCGCCGAGGAGGGTCCAGACGGAGAACCTCTTGCTGTGATGCGGCAATGCTAATCACTGCACCACCGTGGCCGTCCTGTACATCTTAAACAGTAATGTAATAGTAATCAAACTACACAAGTGCCAAATGACAACGCAGATCTAACGGCACTGCAGTAGTTCAAGGTCTCCGTTTATAAATGGAGACATCTACTAAATAATTATACTGGGCATGCTCACAAGACATTACAGTATGTAAACAATACAAACACACAAGAAAGTGTCCAAACACAGCCTCAATCAGACTTTATGATGATCTGTCATCATGCCATACAGGAACACATGTCAGTTAAGTCCTCTTGTCCTACAAAGCTGTACAGTGTGAACAGAGCAATTTCAGTAATGCATAAATGTTTGGAGGAAGACATGCAGTGCAGTGCATTCTTATTTGGAAATTAAGTCATGCCTGTGAACAATGAATGACATATTCAACATTTGCATCTTGCTAGACTCGAACATATGCCAGGACAGATATCAAAAAGTTGCTATCAAACTGTGGTACCACAGAAAATAGGGATACTGTGTGTATCATGACAAACACTCTTGAATGGATTACAGCACTTCCATAATGTGATGGGTATGGATCCCTAATCTTAGAGGGTAATCCCTTAATAAAGTTGCTCTCTGAGTGTGTAATAAGTACTTCCTTTGCCTAAATCATCCTGTCTGATACAGTTATGTGACAGGCAGATGTTACCAGATTCAAACCTCTTCCTATCATGCTACACACTCTACAGGGCTGTATATTGTCTGCATCTGCCACATAACATAGCAATAGAGACTATCACAAATAAATGAAATTAATGTGTGAAGTAATAAAGGATATATGAGGATTTTATTTTTTATTTATTTATTTACTGACATTTGTTAACGGGTAAAATCTAATGGGTCAGAAACTCATTTTTAGTGGAGGCCCGGGGACAAAAGCTCCATTTACAAAAAAAGAAGTATATAAGACAGAATAATATGTACAGTAGCATCCAAGGTTTACATACGTGTTGTCAAATACTAAAAGTACATCAAGTGTAATGTTTTTATACGTTTTAAACCTTACAATGACATATATGATTTTGTTTTTGAGGATTAGTAAACAAGTAATTTAGAGATTTACGTAGTCAAGACAGGATTAGTATCATACCGTCAATTAAGAAAAATATGATGCATGTTAACCATGACCCATTATAGCCAGATAATGAAATTATGAGAGTCAACTATAGAAAGATATTCACAGGGAACGATTTTATTGCCATTGATAGGTGACATGATACTTTGATGTGTTAAGCATAGTTTAAGGTGGTTTGTGTTTTTGTAGACAGGGACATATTGGTTTGTTAAGGAAATTATTTTTTAGAGTAAGCTTAAAGGTTTTTAAGGAAGTCAGTTGGGTGATAGAGGGGAGAGGGCGTTCCATAGTTTCGATACGGAGTGTGAGTACAGGCTTTGTCTAGCCCTTTTATTTGGTTTGAGACATTTAAGAGCAATTTGTTAGTGGAAAGAAGATTCTTGGTGGGGGTGTAGGATTGTAGGATAGAAAGGAGTGAAAGGCAATTGTTTGTGTTGTATATTATTTTATGGGCTAGTGTTAGTTGGATGTAATGAAAGAAACGGGAGAATTCAAGCCATTTTAAGTCATTAATAGTTTGACAGTGGTGAGTTTGGTATGATAGTGCAATGGCAAATGTTGCTATTTTATATTAGCATGATTGTAGTTTGTTACTTAAGGATGTAAACAGGTTAGTAAAAATGGGGGAACGTAGAGAAGGGATGGGAGTAATAGGGTGTTTGCCAGCTTTATTTTTGTGGGGTTTATCCATGCATGATTTCTGTCTATACAGTTTGCCTAGCTTGAAGTGTGTTATTTTTATTATGTTTAATATATGTTGCTCAAAGGACAGTTTATCATAGATAGTGATACCTAATAATTTTGCTGATGTCACTACTTCAATTCTTGTCATGTTGTGGGAGTAAATTGTAAAGTCTTGTGGTGTGGGTTTAGATGAAAACAGTAATAGTTTAGATTTTGGGGGGTTAAATAAGTTGTGCATCATTTTGCCAAGTTTCTATGTTTGTAAAGCATTTTTGTGTTATCTTTTGGAGGTCAAAGAAGTTATTGGAGGAGGATATAATAGTAGAGTCATCATTGTATTAGATGATTGAACTTTAAAGAAAGACAGAATGAAGATCATTTATTATCACATTAAATAGCAGAGGTCCCAGAATAGACCCATGAGGGACACCTGTTTTATTGACTATGTATCCTGAATGTTTATTTTGCCATTTCACTGATTGTTCATAGGATCATAGGAAGTTACTAGGCTACTGGCCCTGAAGCCCTTACAAGCCTAACCAAAAAGTTAGCCCTTTTTCTGACAAGTCAGCACCTGATGCCCCTGTACATCAGTCACACAGGTGGAATCCCGGGGGTGTATTTTCTGTTTCCCATTCAGTTATCCAGGTTGCACTTAAAAATTGTTAATGATGTACTCTGCTTGATGTGGAGTGGGAGTCTATTCCACATAAGGGAGCGTCTCTGGGACACAAATCTGTCCCGCCAACAAGTCCTATTGATGTCACAGACCAAGTTGAGGATGAGTGTGTGGGTTACTCAAGTGGAGCTTGACTTGCAGATATGCAGCAGTCCCATCAAGGTGGGGGTCTGAGATTGCTTTGTATGCCAGACAGAGGTCACCTCTGAGGAGTCTGTAGGAGACTGAGTAGAGGGACAAGGTTTTTAGCCTGTCTGTGTAAGATAGATGTATGAGGCCCTGAATTCTCCTGGTGAGAAGCCTCTGTGGTCTCTCCAGCTGCTGCATGTGCTTTGCAGGGTACATGCTAAATGGGGTGTTGTACTCAATAATGGGTCTGTGACACTGCCAGCCCAGCTATCTGGAATTTTGTAAATAATTCTATGTCATTTGTGAATATTGACATGATTTATACAGAACTGTATGTTATGTACTGAGCATCAATAATGTAACCACAGCATACCCTGCTGGAACATAAAAGATTAACTTACAAAACTTCAAGAAAATAAGTTGAAATTAAGTGATTTACAATGTGCTATAAAAGTTAGTTTCAATGCAGCAAGAAGACAGGATGTCTTGAGCTAGAATTTTTTCTGTTGTCTTGGAGAGAAGTAATTACTAGGTTTAAAATGTAAAAGTATTTAACTGTTTTACAGCTTCCAGTTCTGGGCACACTTCTGAGAGATATGTACTTTGCACATAGAGATGTTAAAATTCTGTTAGTATCTGTTAGCCTGGGAACTGAAGGCAGGTGACAAAGAGTGATGTCATCCAAGCTGACCCAGCAGTAATGTTTGATAGTAATTTAAGAACTCTCTCAGAGAGAGAGAGAGAGAGAGAGAGAGAGGGGGACTGTGTGCAGTTTGTATTTTGTATTTGACCTGGAAACATCCCCTCATCAGCACTTTCCTTGCTAATAGTAAGTAACTAGGGTACAGTAATTTCTCTTAGATATAGATAGGAATATAGTAAGTATTATTTTAGATGTTTTCTGTATTTATTTGACACTGTCCTGCAATGTTGTTTTAAAATATTTCCTGTGATTTTGAACTCTGAAGTAACTGTGTTGATTGAGTATTGTCTTGTTCTTTTATTATTTATTATTAAATATATTTAAACCTTTTAATTGTGGCTGGTTTGTTTCGAGATATTTAAGCTCTTAGGGTACTTGCATATGTATTTGGTGACACTGTACAGGCCACTTCTAAATAGCCTTAGTCTTGGTCACACTTACCATTTGGATAATAGTAACATTACACAGTAGGATTGGTCATCCTTTAGGAAGGGCCTTAAAGTAGCTGATAAGAGGTTCTGGTGGCAGTGCTAACTATGTTATAGTCTGGGCAGAAGGGGACATAGCTAGTAAACTTGTGCCTGCATTTCCCAGGTGTGTGTTTGTGTATAAAAAGTTTGTTTCAGCTACATACTGTACTTATTTTACTGCCTGCACTTTAACAAAGTCATTTTTGTGTTTAAATTACCTGTTTAACTGTTATAGGCTAAACACTCAAGTGTGATAGCCATTTCTGTGCATTTAAAGTGTTTTTTTATTGTATCTGCTTTATTTTCTGAAAAAAACAAAAAAATATACTTGTTTTCCTACCTTTCTAAGCTAGTTTAGTCCAGTTTTCAGGTTAGTGTTGAATTCAGGGCTGTGTTACAAGTTTCTGTGTTTGCTCATACCTTACTTGGATAGAAGGAAGTTTCTCTGTTCACTGTGAGAGATGGAGCTTTGAGAAGCCTATCTGTCCCTGGAGGAGTGGTTTCTGCCCAGTAATTAGTAGTTTATTGGCCATTTTGGGCTAATTTTTATCTCTTTCATTTCCCTACTATAAAACCCGCATTTGTGTGGTTTTGCATGCTGTGCAGCGCCGGTTAGCTAGGGTATAACTATTTCCGGCTCCACAAAGTCTACTCTTCAAATTTTTCCTTGGAACTAGACAAACTTTCAACTTAAGCGCTCAAATCATTCACTTCTCATTACGGCACTTGCCCAAAACTCATAGCAATCACTAATAAACCTTAGCACTAGACGCCCCTATACTGTAGAGAAGGATAAGGCTCTCTATTCAACCTTACCAGCCAATCAGTAAAACAGTTCACTGTACCTATCCAGGCATGTCCAAAGGGTAGTTTCAGGTGTACTCTCCAGTCCAACTGGTGAATCTGGGCATTTTGAGGCAATGTTAAAATTGCCTCATGTACACAGACAACCCTCTCCTCCTTCCACCAAGCACTAATACATGCAAGAAATACAATTATACAGCCAAACTGGAGGCTAAGCTCTTTCAACCCAAGACTGGACCAGGCAGTCAAGAGGAGAAGGGAATTACTTGCATCACACCACCAGCCTCACATAGACCTATGAAACCAGCACTGGCAAAAAACTCACATAAATACACAAAAGCATACTCGGAGGCTCTAAATAAAAATCTGCAAAAGCAAAAGAGACCTCCAAAGCAGATATCCAAGCAACCTATACCCACCAACACAAACCATGAAACACATACTTCACAAAACCAGTGTTCATAGGGTCATAGGTTCATAGGTTCATACTAGGCTATCTGCCCTAGGGCATTTATAAGCCTAGCCAGAGTGTGTTTGGCTTTCGCCACCCATTTTAAATTAATTTTGCTATGCCCTTTTTCGAGGTTAGTATACTGTTCCTCTATCTAACAGTGACACAGAAGTGATACCCGGTGTAAACCTACAATCTCCCATCCACTCATCAAGATTCCTCTTGAAGAGAGTCAATGAGGGACTCTGCCTAACCTGGACTGGGATTTTATTCCAGAGTGAAGGGAGCTTCTGGGATATGAATCTGCCCCTCCAGCATGTCCTATTTATTTCAGTGCTGAGGTTCAAGTCTCTCGAGTGCATAGCTTGATGGGATTTGGATTTTCTGAGGTGCAGCATGTCCATTAATTCCGGGTTGGACATGGCTTTATACGTCAGGCACAGATCACCTCTGAGCATGCGGTTTCGTGCTGTGCCACCAACCTGGAGGTGTAGGTATCTTTGACAAATATTGATACTCACCCTCCTTTTCTGGTTCGGTCCAAGTTTGGGGGCCGAAAAGCATGGTATGAGGTATAACCTGGTAGTGCTGGGGTGCTCTCGGGAGCCTTGAACCAGGTTTCTGTTACTGCACAGATATTGATGTTCTCCATGCTAAGGAGAGTTTCGAGTGCATGCATCTTGAGGTTTAGACTTCTGGCGTTGAGTAGCATTACTCTTCGTTTCTTATCCCCTGTGATACCTATGAAGGTGGGTTTGTCTTTTGAGCCTTGCCTAAAAAAGGCACTATGGGGGTAGCAAGAGCCTTTGCCAATATCCGAAAGCCCAGGGGTGACAGGTGCAAGCCGTCCCTAGTGAAGCATCATGGCTTGTCGAGCATGTCATCCCAGGCTGACAGGCATTGGATCCCGTTTGAATGACACCAATACTTAAGCCAGTTGTTGAAATTGATCATCTTGTCTTCATATTGTGGCATCATTTTTGCTGAGGGTAAGATGCTACTCAAGGTCAGGGTCATACCGGCCTGGGCTACATGTTCATAGAGCTCCTCTATGTCTCTTTTCATGTAGACCAGGGAGGTACATCTCAGGTCATTCACACCAGCATGGACAATGACTGAGTCATATTTGTACTTGCCTTGGAGTGACCTGAGTGCTTGTGTTATGTGGCGGATCCTAGCGCCTGACAGGCAGCTCACTGTGACCTTCATCTTGTTCAGCCTGGTGAGAGGGACGTCAGTGTGCCTGACGATAGAGTCACCTATTACAAGTGTATCAGGTGTGTATCAGGTGTGCCACACAATCACAGCCCTTAAGGCAAAATAACATACCCAACACACTAGTAATAGATGACTCTATAGTCAGGCACACTGACATCCCACTCACTAAGCTGAACAAGGAGAAAGTTACTGTTAGTTGCCTGTCGGGTGCCAGGATCCGCCACATAACACAAGCACTCAGGTCACTCCAGAACAAGTACAAATATGACACTGTCATTGGCCATGTTGGTGTGAATTACCAGAGCCGTACCTCCCTGGACTGCATGAAAAGAGACATGGAGGAGCTCTCTGATCATGTAGCCCAGGCTGGTATGACCCTGACCCTGAGTCATATCCTGCCCTCACCAAGAATGATACCACGGTATAGAGAAAAAATGATCAATTTCAACAATTGGCTAAGCTTCTGGTGTCATTCAAAGGGGATCCAGTGTCTGTCAGCCTGGGATGACATGCTCGACAAGCCACGCTGCTTGGTTAGAGATGGCTTGCACCTGTCACCCTTAGGCTTTCCAATACTGGCCAAGGCTCTTGCCACCCCCATAGTGCCTTTTTTAGGCAAGGCTCAAAAGACAAACCCATTGCTGTAAATAGCACAAGTAACAAAAAACTGAGGGTAATGCTGCTCAATGCCAGAAGTCTAAACCTCAAAATGCATGCACTCGAGGCACTCCTCAGTATGGAGAAAATCGATATATGTGCAGTAACAGAAACCTGGTATAAGGCCCCAGAGAGCATCCAAGCACTACCAGGCTACAACGCATACCATACATTTCAGCCACAGATCCCAGACCGAAATACAAAAGGCGGGGGAGTATCCATATTCATCAAGGATACCCACACCTCCAGGTTAGTGGCACAGCATGATGCTACAGAGATCATCCACATGCAACTAACAATGGGCAAAACTGCTATTCAAATTATAGCTTGCTACAGATCAACCACAATGTCCCAGGACCCCCACTTTTCATTCCTGGAAACACTGGGAAACATAAAGGTCCTATCAAATACCCTGATATTGTGTGATTTCAATTATCCAAACATTAACTGGGAGAACTACTCAAGTACGAACTCTCTGGCCCAACATTTCCTAGAATTTATAAACTCAAAAGCCCTGGATCAACTGGTTAACACCCCCACCAGAGGTGACAACATACTGGACCTGGTCATTACCAACATGGGCGACCGGTGTTCCACACCGGAGGTCAATGCCTCACTGGTTAGATCTGACCATAGCCTAATCACTCTAGATATCCAGATTCCACCACCACCCCCGGTCAAAAAAAAAACACCATGAAAAACTTTTCAAAAGCAAACTTCACGTTACTTAAGACTGAGGTGGGAAGTTTCAAAGTCCCCATGCTAAAGAATAACACTGTCCAAGCTGCAAAATCCTTTACTAATGCACTCTATGGGCACCTACAAGAATGCATGGATCATGCTATCCCAAACAAAACCAAGACTCACTCCTCCAAGAAAAGAAACCAGTCTGGTGGACCCCTGCCATAAACAAGCTATACAATAGAAGGAGGAAACTAGTACAGAAAAGAGTAAAATCCAAACAAGGGAAGACATCCCTGATCAGTATCAGCAAGAAACTACATTCCCTCATAAAATCATCCAATGCTAGCTTCAAAAGAAAAATTTCCATGGACTCCAAAGATAACCACAAGGCATTCTTTAGCTATGTCAAGAACCTAAGTGGCAATTCTCAGATCTGCTCAGAGTTAGTGCAGAATGGTAAAAAATACACTGAACCAAACGATATAGCCAGCATCCTGGCAGACAGGTTCAGTGCAAACTTCACCCCCCTCTTACCCCCAAAAGGGCCCATAACTATACCAGAAGAATGTAGTGCCCCTGAAATCACAGACAGGTTAAAACTGCCCTTTCCAAAGCCAAAAACACAGCATCAATGGGACCGGAAGATGTTCCAGGCTGCGTCCTACATGAGCTCAAAGATGAACCAACCACTCACCTAAACACACCGTTTAAACTCAGCCTCTCTACAGGCTACATGCCCACAGAGTGGTGCACAGCAACGGTTATTCCACTCCACAAAGGTGGAGCCACAACGGACCCAGGGAACTATTGCTCTATAAGCCTGACTAGCTTGGTCTGCAAAACTATGGAGCGCATCATCATGGATCTCATTAACAGAGACACTGGAAACCTCCAAACACTAGACCCAACCCAGTTTGGCTTTGTTAAGAGCAGATCATGTCTCTTAAACCTGGTGGACTTCTTTGAGACAGTTACCAAGGCTATAGATGAGGGAAAGGTGGTCCACACAGCCTACCTAGACCTCGCAAAGGCCTTTGACACTATTCCCCACTCAGGTATTATAGACAAGCTCACCAGCCTGAACATAAACCCCTACATCACGAGATGGGTTGCCAACTGGCTCATGGACAGAACCCACATGGTAAGAGTTGCAGGAGCTAGGTCTGACTCTAAACCTGTTACAAGTGGCGTTCCCCAAAGGTCAGTCCTAGGACCCCTCCTGTTCAGCATATACTTCTCAGAGGTACAGGCAAGCACAGGAGGACTATGGCTCACCACGTTCACAGACGACTGCAAACTAGAGGCTATAATTGACTCTCTGGCTGACACAGACATCCTCCAAAAGGGTCTCACTGAGACAGATACCTGGTGTCAAAACCATGGCCTCAAGCTAAATGTCAAAAGTGCATAGTCATCCCCTCTGGAAAAAACAAAGTACCCACAAACTATCACATAGGTGGTAGCCTCCTAAATATGGAAGACATAATAAGGGATCTGGGGACCCAAGTAGATAGTAACCTCTCCTTTGATAATCACATTGCCAAAGTGGTTAGAAAATCCTTCTATATGACCCACCTAATCACAAAAGGGTTTGCATCCAGATCAAAAGAGGACATTGGGCCCCTCTATGCATCACTCATCAGACCCATCATAGAGTACAATGCCCCATTTAGGATGTACCTTACAAGACACCTGCAACAACTGGAAAGACAACAGAAGTTCCTCACCAAGAAGATCACTGGCCTCAAGCAGATGCCCTTTGCAGCTTGACTGAAGAAATTCCAGCTGCACTTGGTTGCATACCACCTATCAGAGGTGATCTCTGCCTGACATACAAGGCCATGTCCAACACAAAATTGATGGACATGCTCCACCTAAAGAAAACCATATCACCTTGAGCAGGGATCTAAACCTCACCACAACAATAAATAGGACGTGCTGGAGGGATAGATTCCTGTCCCAGAGACTTCCCATGCTCTGGAACAAGATTCCAATCTACATTAGGCAGAGCTCCTCGCTAACCCTCTTCAAGAGAAACCTTGATGAGTGGATGGGAAACAGAAAGTTTACCCCAGGGATCACTTCAATGGCTGTGCTGGACAGAGGCACAGGGAACTAATCTAAGGAGGCGGTGAAAGCCAACACATTCTGGCTAGGCTTATAAATGCCTTTGGGCAGATAGCCTAGTACCTACTTATGAATCTATGAACCTATGAACCTATAAATCAAATCTCAAAGTGTATGTGTGTGTGTTTGTGTGTGTGTGTGTGTGTGTGTGTGTGTGTGTGTGTGTGTGTGTGTGTGTGTGTGTGTGTGTGTGTGTGTGTGTGTGTGTGTGTGTCAGCTACTTGAGTAGTTGGGTAGAGACACGAAGCACTGGTTGGACAGAGAAAGTGTTGGGAGAACTTGGCTTGGAACCCTGGCTAAGGACTCACCTCTATAGCTGTGCCAGTGGGAAGTCTTATTGGGGATCTGGAGAAAGAGGGAGAAACGAGCCCCAGACTGAATGTGATCTCTGTTTGCTCTTAAGGGAAATTGTACTTTACTGTGTGTGTACTTGTCCCTGCATGATATACCCTTACTAATAAGGTGGGCCATGTAGAAATATTTCTGTACAATGGAGGCAATATGGTGGTCAAAAGTCAGTTTGCTATAAACCTGGTTGCCCAAGTCCCTCATGTCTGATTGTATTCTTAGGACCTTGTTATTAATGTGATAATTTGTGGGGACATCACTCTCCCCAAAGGGGATGATGATGCATTTTTTGGCATTCAGTTTGAGGCCATGTTTCCTGCACCAGTCATTTGTTTGGATGAGACCATCTTGAGGGATGTCCACAACACTAGAGGAACTGATGACAGCAGCCAGGTGCAAACTTGGTCATCCATAGCCCACTGGCTTTGGCCTTCACCTCAGAAAAGTATATCCCAAACAACAGAGGCCCTAAGACCGATCCCTTGTTGTTTTCTGTTATTCAGATAATTAGAGAACCTGGTAATGGTATGTTGAGAGCAGCCTAGATTTGTAAGCCTCTGGATTAGTTTCATATGTGATACTGTGCCATATACTTTGAGTAAGTCTAGTAGAAGTACAGATGTTAGTCGACCTGAGTCCAAGACCTTGTACACAGCATCAGTAAAGGACAAAAGGGCCGTTATAGTACTGTGTGCAAGTCAAAAACCATGTTAGGTAGGGGCAAGGAGATTGTTGTTACCGGGATATTTTAGTAGCTGAATTTGTACACATTTTTCTAATATTTTAGGTAATGGAGAGAGAATGGAAATGGGGTGATAGTTTAAGCAATTTCTGGTGCCTCCTTTGTACAATGGTGTTATAATGAATTTTTTCCACATTTGTGGGATTATAGACTCTGTGATAGATCTGTTTATCAGAATACTGACAGGGTGGGTCTATGTTATATGTTCGAACGCTTAATTGTTCGAACCACTAATGATCGTCCGTTAGTGATCGAACAATTAAATGTTCAAACATACAAAAAATTAATATTTACAATAAAAAAGTAAATGTAAAGGGTGTAAGCAGGGGAGCAAGCAGGGCAAGTCCCCTGCCCCCCCCATGTGGGGGGCTGTGCCCCCTACACCCCCTGCTACTTAAATATACCAACTCTGAGATTGCACTTTGCTACAGTGTGGAAATGGAAAATTTCCATTTTCCTACACTGTATCGTGATCTTGTAGTTGGTATATTTAAGTAGCGGGTTGTGTGGTGGGTGCAGGGCTTGCCCCTCTGCTTACACCCTTTATTTATTTTTTTTTTGTTTAGTTTTTTTTTTTTTTAATTTTTTAAAATATTCGAACATTTAAATGTTCAATCACTAATGGTCGATCTTTAGAGATTCGAACATTTAATCGTTTGAATATTTAACATAGACCCGACAGGGTAAGCTACTGCTTTGGCACCAGGTTTTAGGTATTCTGAGGGGAGGTTGTGAGCAGATAAGGAGCAAGGTTTTAGTTTGTTTAATAACTTGAGTACTAGGGATGTGAGCATGGGTTTTAGGGAGAAGGTTGAGATTGTTAGGGTGCTGTTATTATAGACTGAGGGGTATATGGTAGGATAATGTTTACAATATAATTTTGTCAAAATAATGACAAGACAGTAACTCTGTTAATGTTCACACAACTGAGTATTGTAGTATCAATGTTTCTTGACCAAGGAAGCTTTTCTTGTTATTTTGTGCTACAACTTTGTCCCAGATTTGAAACCCACTTTATTTTGTAGATATGCAAGTCATTACTTGTATCAAGTGATACAGGACCACTCACACCAATACATTCACAAAACAACTGTTTTACTGGCAGAATATTACATTATATTTCTTCCTCCAAATTACAAATTGAGAATAATAACTTCATGCAATGTTGTTTTGTATAATGTCAGTGCATTTATAGAATGTTACCCTTTGCTGGAATTGAACAGTAAACTATGTAAGCCCACTGACTACAAATAAATGTATGAATCACATGTACTACAGTAAAAGTCATAACAAAGCAACTCCACTTATGTGAAGTCATTACATCATATGATTGTGTTGTAATCTGTATGAGATAAAAGGGCTGGGGAAGGTTTTTCACATTGTAATTGTATGACAGATAAAAACTAATGCACAATAGTCAATCACTGTTGGATTCATACCTCCTCCCTCTGTACTTATGCAGTCTAGAGAGCAGAGTATCAACAGTCAGCATCACTGGATAACTTATTTGACCACTGTGGCGTAGTTCATTTTGATAGCATGATGTAAGCATAGTGTTTCCAAACTTGTTTATTTCCTGGATCTAATACAACAATGACAATCACGGGAACCAAGGCAACACAGTGCAAAACACTGAGTTTGAAATAATAAAAAGAGAAAATCTTTAATATGCAACTTTCTAAAAGTTTTAAGCAAAAGCACAAGACTGCCACCAAAGCTTTAGAACTCACTTGTCCTGCACAAAACAGATCCAGAATAAAAAGCAAAACACCAGGACTTGGAGACAGCTATAGAATCCAGTATAAAACTCATTTGACACAAGCACTTTTGTGGGTAACCCCACTTCGTCAGTTGTTTAATACATTTTAAAAACAGCTCTTAGTTTAAATATCCTCTTATAGGTTCATAGGGAGGTACTAGGCTATCAGCCCAAGGGCCTAAGTAAACCTAGCCAACAAGGTTCCCTGACTTATGCCACCCAAGAAAGTTAATTTCCTGTGTCCCTGTCGAGCAGAGCCACAGTAGTGATCCCCAGGGTGTATTTCCTGTTTCCCATCCACTCATCAAGATTTTTCTTGAAGAGTGCTAATGAGGAGCTCTGTTTGACATAGATGGGTAGCTTGTTCCAGAGTATAGGAAGTCTCTGGGATAGAATATATCCCTCCAGCATGTCCTGTTTATTGTGGTGACAAGGTTTAGGTCCCTAGAGCATGTAGCTCAGAGGGATTGGGATTTCTTTAGGTTTAGCATGTCCAACAGCTCTGGGTTTAACATAGCTTTATATGTTCGGCAGAGATCTCCTCAGAGTAGGCGATATGCTACAGAGTAAAACTGGAGTTTTTTGAGACAGACAGTGTAGGGCATCTGTTTGAGGCCAGTAATCCTCTTTGTGAGGTACTTCTGTGGCCTTTCCAGCTGCTGCAGATGTCTTGTGAGGTACATTCCAAAAGGGGCATTGTACTCTG